>NC_081559.1:195988272-196145141 GCF_022355385.1 Mustela nigripes | reverse complement strand
TGATGGTGATGGTGGTGGTGTCGAGGGTGATGAGGATGATGGTGGTGGTGACGGGGATGGTGGTGGTGCTGATGATGGTGATAATCACTGTGATCGCAATGTGATATGGTGAAGGAGACGCTGAAGGTGTTGGTGTCCGTGCTAGTCCTGGTGACAACTGGCATTTGGTTGTGGTGGAGTTGATGAGGATGTTGGCCAGGCGAATGCCATGGATGGTGACAAGGATGATAATGGTGAGATCAGGCTCCAAAGCTGAGAGGACTGAAAACTTTTTCCACGATTGGCTCGAACGACTATCTACAGATTTAAGGCTTGCCCTGCCCCCCAACCTCCTGCCCCAGATGTGGACTGGCAGGGGGTTACTTTCACTGTCTTCAGTTTGTCCCCAGGGAGGCTATGGCCTGGCCCTGGGCCCCTCCCCGGTGGCAGTGGGCTTTAGGGGACTGCCTCCTTACCGAGGCTGGCCTTGGTTAATGGCCACATCTGCTCCTACCACAGGCAGCTGAGCCTGCGGGCCTGGACGGCTGTCCGGGTTCACTGGCAACTTGACACTGAGGTCCTTGTGGGCTTCTGTCAAGGTGTTTTATTTTTATGTAGAAAAAAGCAGGGTCCACTCAGTTCAGGGAACGTGGGCTCATCGTGTGGTGGTCAGACTGAAGTGAGGGGCTCATTTCCAGCAGGGGCATGCAGGGGGCTGGGGGCTCCGCAGGCTGCTCCTGCCGCGGAAATGGGGCAGAACCTCGTAAGTCACTCAGTCGACGCCTCTGCCCCGGTGATGGTGCCACCTCAGTCATCCGTCTCTGGCCTGGGTGGCTCTGGGGGGAGCAGTGCCTAGGGAGGGAGCCCCCTGACTGCCTTGTTCCGGGTCAGGGTGGCTGCCTTGGGCTCTTTACCGCTGAGGCTGGGGGTGTCTGACGCCCTCCCTGAGGCTCCTGCATTCCCAGGCCCTGCCCAGACCCAGGTCTGAAGGAGCCAAGACCCTGAGCCCCACCTGTGGGGGACACATGGGGCCCTGGGGGGAGCCTGAGGGTTCTGGGATAGGTGGGTGAGCCCCACTCAAGTGCAGGGAGAAGTGGGGTCCGGTGCCGGCTCCCACCGGTCCTGGGAGGGAGAAGTGGGGTCCGGTGCCGGCTCCCATTGGCCCTGGCAGGAGGAGGCCAAATAGGCAGGTTGTGGAAGCTGTGGCTTTAGCTGAAGTTTTGGAAGTGAAGGGGGTGTAGGCTGGTCCCTTACAGGAGTGGGCCCTGCAGAAGCCTGATGGGGGGCAGGGTCTGGGGCCTGCTGGGCAGAAAGGGCTCTTTTCTCCAGTTGGAGGGGCGTGTGTGTGTGTGTGTGTGTGTGTGTGTGTGTGTGTGTGTGTCTGGATGTGGTGAGCTGACACCACCCCCCGGGGGCCCTGGGCTCTCCCCAGAACTCCAGGTTTGGAGGTGGCAGTGGTGACACCGCAGGGCTGGCTGAGGGGTCAGACCAGTGGGCATCAGGCCTGGAGACAGAGGGACTGAAGTGCAGCAGAGGGAGAGAGGGAGAGAGGGCGGCGGGGGAGGAGGGGCGGGGGAGGGGGGAAGGAAGGGAGGCAGGGGTCGGGGGAGGCCAGAGAGCGTGCTGGGTGGGCACGCAGCCGGCAGGTGGCGCCCGGGGCCCTGGACAGGCCTAGGAAGTCAGTGGCTGGTGAGGCCGAAGACAGAGCAGAGGGCAGGGCGGCCATGGGTCTGGGGGGCTGGGCTGCGGTGGGAAGAGCCCTGGAGTCCAGCCCTGCATCCATTCCTGAGCCGATGGGGCCCGGCATCCCCTTGCCTGCAGGTAAGGGACAAGCACCGCATCCTGGAGGACAGCTGCCCACGGGGCAGTCACGGGAGTGGGGGACAGTCTTGCTCCAGCAGTGGTGGGTGGCGCTGACCCCCCGGAATCAGGGGGTTCCTCCTCCCTTTGTGGCCGCCCGCAGCCCGAGCCCGCAGCCAGCCTGCCCCTGATGCCCCGGCCCTTGCTTAGAGGTCTGTCCCCCAATGCTTCCCCTGCGCCGTCCCGCTCTGGCCAGGGACGAGGGAATGTGCCCTTGGATGAGTCCGTGACGTGCGAGAAGCTCAGACAGGAGGCCGGGCGCACAGACAACCTTCATGCTCCACGCTGTGCGTCCGCTCCGCAGCAATCTTGGACCATTCCCGACTCTCGGGGTGCTGGAGGCCAGCCTGGAGCCTGGCCGGGGAGACAGAGGAAGGGACAGCAGCCGGGTCCTGTCCAGGGATGGTGGGAGAAGTCCAGGCGCCCCACCCTGGACCTCCAGCCCAGCTCCGCCATCCGCAGTGGCTTGCAGGGGAACAGACAGGTGTCCCCACACCCACGGGAGGCATAGAGTAGGCCAGCTGGATGGCCGAGAGGTCCTCTCCCACCTCAGAGCACCCCCGGCCCCTCTGCCCTGTGCCCCCTGCACCAGGGCTGGCTGCCGTCCCTCCCAAACGCCCCAGTCAGCCACCTGCCCCAGACCCAGACCATAAGACCAAGAACACAGAATGAGCGACGGGGGTTGTGAACCCACCATCTGGATGAGCCTCCACAGAGGGACCCCTGCCGGCTCCAGAGGCCAAGGCCCAGAAGCTGTCCGTCCCGCGCTGCACACGGCACATAACAGCACATGGAAGTGCCAGGACCACTGGCCCCCTGATCGGCGTCCCGGCACCCCAACCCCCAGCCCAGCGAGTCCGAGGTTCAGGGAGATGCCCAGTACACAGCAGGGCCCCCCTCCCACGTGTTCTGTGTCCACCCTCTTTTCAGACAGGTCACAGAGCAGCAGACCCCCACGCCCAGGACGGGAAGGAACCCTGGTGGGCGGGACAGGCTGTGTGAGTGGCGGGGCCCACGGCAAAATGGAAACGGGGGGCCTTTCATTCACAGTTAGCATGAACTGCAGGACAGCTGCGGCAGACCGTGGCCTGGGCCCAGAGACAGGTGATGAGGGACAGATGCCATCAAGGCACCCTGTGGGCCTCGCAGCTGGGGGGAGAACGAGCTCACATCTGAGACCGGGCGGCCGTGAGGGCCAAGAACTATCACGGCTCCCGTCTGGCACCCGAGACCTGTGGCAGACAGGGAGGCCCCACGTCCAAGAAGCAGGAGCGGGGGAAGACGCCCAACGTCCGTATGGGGCAGCGGTGGGGCCAGGATGTCCCACACCTGGGACATCCGTCCCAGGTCAAGACCCCAGGAGAGAGGTCTCACCAGACAAGATGACCAGGGCAGGGGTGACAGCTGTGAAGGGCAGGCCCCCCCCACCCCGGCCCTGGCCCCAGGGGAGGGGTGGGAGGGGCAGAAGGGACCCTGTGCCATTTCCGGCGGGGGGGCGGGGCCGGGCAGGGGTCCCTCCAGGGCGCCCCCTCCACCAGCAGGCAGAACGCAGAGCCTGTGTGCGTGGGGGAGCTCCTGGCTGCGTCACAGGGAGCTATTCTCAGCCCCGCTCCTTGTATGGCTCCGGAAGTGTGCCTGGGAGCTGGCGCTCTATGCTGGGGAGCGAGCTAAATGGAGAGGCCCAGAACAGCAGGAAAGTTGGCCGCCACCCCCTCCGTGGACGTCCTGAAGCCCCAGCTCCGGGGGAGTCCGGCCAGGGCCAGCTGGCAGCACACCCCCCCATCCGGGCGGAGGGGCGGCCACGCTCGGGGGGTCCTGCTGCACCATCTGCTCTGAGTGTCCGGGGAGGCGGCGGGAGCACCCTGGCCGGGGGCCCAGTGGGACAGAGAGGTGGGGGTGGCCACGGGCTCCCACCCCCACAGGCGGGCTCCCCGCCGTGCCTGCCGCGTCCTCACAGCCGTTCCTCACAGCGCTCCTACCCCTGACTGCCCGCCTCTCCCCTCATTCCCGACCCCCCCAGGCTCTCAGAGACAGGGCCTTCTCCCACCCACCGCTTGGCTCTCCAGCGGCCTCTGTCCCCGCCCAGGCCACTGTCCCTGTGCCAGGCCAAAGACCCAGGTGGGTGGCCTCAGTCCCCACCTTAGGACCTGTCCCCTCTCTAGTAACCCTCCCCTCCTGGCTCTGCCCCTGGTGAGGGGCAGGACGCAGAAATCCTGTCTTCCCTGCCCTGCGCGGCCCCTGCAGCCAGCCCACCTGAGCTCCGCCACCAGCTCTCCCCACCGTCAGGGCTCCTCTGGCCGCTGGCTCCGGAACACCTGGGGTGCCGGGAAAGCTGAGCGCTGGGTATCGTCCACCCCACGGGCCCAGCACAGGCCCAGTGGGCGAGAGCATGCCTGGCTGGGACAGAAGATCAGGAAGGCACTGACGCGTGCGCATGCGCGCGCACACACACACCCCACAAATGCGTGTGTGCGCACACACGCACGTTCACGCTCATAAACCAACACAGAGAGGAAGACATCGTGCTCAGGGGCTCTGAGGCAGCACGTACGAGGGGCAAGGCCACAAACGATCCAGTTAACAAATCGCTAAGAGGCCGGGAAGGCTTCCTGGAGGCGGTGTCAGTGGGCTCAGATTTAGACGACATGTAAAATCATGCTGAGTTTTTGGGCTTCGGTTTTAAGACCAGAGAGGCCTTTGTCATTGGAATCAGGGGTGACGTGGCACGGGTCATATAGGGCGTTCGTGGTGGGGTGAACAGAGCAGCCAGAGGTCCGGCCCAGTCGTTGTCACCACGTGCCACTGCCATCAGGCTCCACGCGGTGCAGCCCGTGGTGTGACAAGGAGGGCACTGGGGCCAGAGGGCCTGTGGCATGTGCAGGGGGTCACAGCACCTCGAGGAGAAGCGGGGCCCGGAAGCAGGGCCCCAGAGCCCGTCCAGTGCTCTGGGAATGCTCAGACCCAGCCCGAGGCACCTGCCACGCCAAGGGGACATTTGAGACCCAGACCCCATGTGGGCGCTCAGACGACGAGCCGCGTGTGAGCAGCGTGTCCTGGGCCCCCTGCCCTGTCCGGGGATCCCCCCCTGCACAGCACCTCCGGGAGCAAGGCCACAGAGATCTCCTGCGCCCCTGCCCTGCAGTAGTATCCCTCCTGCCCTGGTCCTGGTTCAGGGATCTGCCCTGATGCCCTGGAGGGCAAGAGCCCGAGCCTCGGCACCCAGGCCTGACCTGCGGGAGCCTGCCATTCCAAGGGTGGTGACCCAGCTGACGGCATGCCCAGAGCCACAAGCAGCCTGGGTCCTCCTGGGCCCCATCCTCCAGGGCCGGCGTGCGGGTCAGGGTGATGTCCCTGCTTTAGGGGGTGATCTGCACCCCCTGTGGGCCACCTTGCTGAGGGCCTGCCGAGCCGGGCTTGGGAGCTGCTCTGGGTGGAACAGCTGACTCACCCCCGGCCTGAGTAGAGCCAAGCTTCTTTACAGGGCAGAATGCAAATGTCCAGAAGGCACAGGAATGAGAGAACTTACCCACTGTTGCGCAGGGTGCAGACTGAGCTCACAGGGCCTCGGGGAGCCTGCAGACCTTGCCCCCCACACAGTGCCCTGGATCTGGCCCCCTTGCCATGGAGCCTGGACACGTCCCTGGCTCTCTCCAGGGCTCAGTTTCCCCCTTCCATCCTGGCTGACAGCAGTGAGGGTGGTCTCCGGGGCCTGGAGTGTGACCTCCTGGCCCTGGGGGAGGGGGGACGCCAGCAGGGCACAGGGAGCAGCTGGCTCGGGGCCCTCTGTGCCAGCCTCATCGGAAAAATACAAACTTTCCTCGGAGCTCGGGTGGGGGGAGGCGCTGAGGCAGGAGGCAGGAAGGAGGGAGGGGAGGGTCTGGTGTGTGGGGGCCCGGAACGAACAGGCTGCCTGTTCCAGGGACAGGACGCCGCACACACACCCTGCCAAGCCGGAGACAAGAGGAAGTTGGGGGGGGGGGGGGCCGGAAAGAAGGTGTTCCCCCCGCCCTAGGCGCCCCGGCGGGGCCCCCCCCCCGCCAGACACCTCTGCCTCCCCTGGGCCCCCCCGGCCCGTGCCCAGCCCCCATCTCAGGTCTGTCGGGCATGCGTGGGGCCACGCGTGCGCCTGGCGCTGACGGGGCTCCTGCCGCCGCTGCCCACCCCCCACCACCCCGGCTCCGCATCCCGGGCGCTCTCAGAGGCCACCTGGCTGCTGCAGGTGCGCGGGCAGGTGTGGCCGGGGGACCCCGCCTCTCACTTGCCGGCTGTACAGCCCAGGGCAGGGCCCCCCACCTCTTGGAACCTCTGTGAAAACAGGGTGAGAGTGTCTCCTTGAGAAGGAAACCATGCCCTTGTCGCTGCCGCGCTCCTGGGGTCCCCATTTCTCTGCCCCTCTACCTTCCTCTCTGCCTTGGGCCGGGTCTCACCTCTGCCACCCTGTGGCCCAGGCCCTGGCCCTGTCTCTGCCTCCCCAGGCCTCCTCTGTGGCCCGGCCTCCCCAGGGCCCAGCTCCCTAAGGGAAGCACCCAGAGGACAGAGAGGCAGGCCAGGAGGGTGGGGCAGGGCGTGCAGGTGTCCCCCCAACTCCGCCCCGCTCCCAGGCAGCCATCCCCAGCCCCCAGCGTGGACAGAGCAAGCAAGGATCAAAGCAGACCCCTCCTGAGGAGAAGGGGGGAGGAGCTGGGCCTGCAGAGGGCCCCCCCCACCGGGGAATCTGGGGTGGTCCTCATCCTTCCCTCTCACCGGAGTGAGGCCCCAGGACCCAGGAGGGCCCCACAGGTGGCAGGCCGGGACCACAGGCCGGGGCCAAGCTGGGCAGGCAGGGCGCCGGTGAGTAGCAGGCAGACCCCAGCGGTCCACCTCCTACTGCACAAGGACAGGGTCCTGCAGCCAGTACAGCAGTGGCCCCGGTGGGGGAGGAGGCGGGGGGCCGTGAGCTGGAGGGGGCTCTGACCACTCCTGCCGACCCCCTAGCCCCCACGGAGCTGGTGCTCACACGCTGGGCTCTAAGGGTGGCTCACTGCGGACCACCTGGGGATTTCCTGGAGACTAGCTGCGGGGGGAGGCCCCGGGTAGGCAGGGGGACCCAGAAAGTCCCAGGGCTATGAGTCCCCAGGCCTGGGTGAGCAGTACCCCCAGCCCCCTCACCCAGGGAGCCAGGCAGTGGGGCAGGGGGCCTGCCGTCAGGGGCCCCAGAGGCAGGTGGGAGCCAGGCAGACAGGACCAAAGGACAGGGCCACAGAGCGGCCGGTGCCAGCAGGAGGCTGGTCCTCGGAGGAGGGTGCGGTGGGGGGTGTGATTCCCTGGGCTGTGCATCTGGGAGGGAGACTTCCTCTCCAAATAGGCCTCTGAGCCCCGCAAACCAGCACCTGGCGTCTGGAAGCCCAGAACCCTCGAACCACAGGATTGGAACCCCAAAGGGGCCTGAATGGGGGGCGTTGCTGCCTGGAGCCTAGCGCCGAGCAGACCTCCCCTGTGGTCGCTCTGGCCTGCCTTCCCTGCCAACATAGGCCCCTCCTTCTAAGGCCATCCAAGGAGCACCTGACCAGCTCTGCTCCCAGGCTCCCTACCCCTGCACAGCTTCCCCTCCCTCTCCCTGTCCCCCACTGCAGCCCTGAACTGCCCTGCTCTGGGTGAGGCCGGGGGCTGGAGGCCCATGCTCTGCACCTTCACCCCTGCCTGCGGAGAAAGGGGTTGGCAGAGCAGGGTGGGATAGAGCCCCGCATCCCGAGAGGTGGGGAGCCAGCCTGACCTCTTCTCTGAGGCGGCAGAACAGAGCCCGAGGCCCAGTGCGGGGGTTGCTGAGGGTTTCCGGGGCGATAATTGGGCAGCGATGAAGTGTTCCGAGCAGAGGCTGACTCCTGTCACCTGTGATGGCCAGCACCGCGCAGCCTCCCCCCAGGTCCTGCCGGCTCTCCTCGTGACCCACCAGCACCCCCCTTCCACTGGGCCCCGCTTCCTCAGGCCTGCGGTGGGCTGCCCCAGCCCCAGAGAGGGGGCGCCGAGCGGTCGGAGTCTGAGGTCCCCTCCCCAACCCGGGTCCCCCCACAAAGGGGAGTCTCGCCTACCCCCAGCACCTTCCTGCGTCTGCCCAACCCCTCCGGGCCTCTAGGTCCCAGCCGGACACCCCACTCCAGGAAGCCCTAGCCCTTGCTGGGTCTGGTGGAGCGGGGGCTGGAGGTCACCCCGGCCAGGGGCTGCCCAGGCAGCCGCTCAGGGGACTTGGGCCTGAGTGTCATCCTCGGGGTCACGCAGTCTTTGTAAGCTGCTGTCATTCGGTGCGGGCTCTCTGGCACTCCCACCGCCTTCACACGCCTTTACACGCCCGCACACACCTGCACACACCTGCACATGCCTACCACACACATGCACTTGAGGGCCGTAACTGCCCAGCTGGCTTATACGGTGTCTTCCCCGACACTGGCCCTGGGACACGAGCCCGAGCTCACCCCAGACGTGGACACACACTCAGGGCTCCCTGCAGGTCCCGAGGTGACCAGCCAGCCACACTGTGGGCCTGGCTACAGGCTGCGCGCCACAGACAGCGCACACAGGGGCGCAGCCAGGTTCCCAGGAATGCAGCCGGGGCTGGGCAGATCTGGGATTCCTGTTGTCGCAGCTTCTCTGCCTGGCTCCCCTCCCTCCTCCACGCTGCCTCTACACCTCCCTTTCAGCTCACCCACTTGCCTTTAATTAGAAATGCCAGGAGAGCGGTTTTGGGCAAGTTTTTGCCAGAAAGACATTTCCCCCCAGCTAGGGGTGGAAGCTTAGAGGGGGAAAGAGACAGATTGGCTCTGGGGTAGGGAGCAGGGTTTCCAGGAGAGCAGGGAGAAGGGGCCTGGTGGAGGGGCAGCAAGTGGGGATCCCAGAGTGTGTGAGTCAGACAGGGGGGCTGGACACGGATCGGGGGACCGGGGAGGGGGTATGAGTGTGTCTGGAGGATGGCGGGGCGGGGGGGGGGGGGGGGAGTGTGTCTAGGGGAGGGTGGGGGGGGGGGTATGAGTGTGTCTAGGGGATGGTGGGTGGGGAATGAGTGTCTGGAGGGTGGGTGCGGGCTATGAGAGGAGTGTGCAGTGTGTGTCTGAGAGCGGGAGCAGGAAAGTGGCAGCAGGGGCTGGGGGTTTGACTCACTGGTGAGCCCCCGGCTCTGGGCAGCGTGTGTTACCTGTGCCTGCATAAAGCCGTGTGTTCCTCGTGCCCGCGTAAAATTGGAGGGCCTGGGACCCATAACCCTCCATCCCGGGGTAACCCAGAAAGGATGTCCCTCCCCCACCACGGTTGCCAGGGAGGCAGAAGGGGCCTCCCTCCCGAGGGAATCTCGGCTTCCGGAGCCCCATTCCTTATATGGCATTCTGCTTTTCTCTGCCTCTCCTGACTGCATAAGGCTGCCAGCACCCCTTCCGCCCGTCACCGCCTCCTCCTTCTCCTGCTTCCTCCCCCCTCCCTCCTCCCCTTCACCTTCCTTCCCCTCCTTCCCCTCCTCCTCCCCCTCCCCCTTCTTCCTCCCCCTCCCCCCAGCCCTCTTCCATCCTCTCCGAAGTCTTAGAGCTTCTGACCAGGGTCCCTCTGTGGCCTGGAAGGTTCGGGCGCCAGGACCCCTTCCTCCCCCCACATCCCTTCCCCCACCCCGACACCCCAGCCCGCAGGGAGCAGGTTCCAGACTTCTCTGCAGGCGCCACATGGAGAAGTCCTGGGCCTCACTGAAGCTGTGGGAGTGGGGGCCCCAGGCAGTCCTGTCCAGCCATTGTCACCCTGGTGTCACATCCACACCACTGCCAGGGGCCCAGCGGGGCTGAGCCAAGGCCTGAGTGCTGGTGCCCCTCGTGCCCCTCACACACAGGAGGGAGGGCCAGTCCGGCGCCCAGATTGAGAGCCCCCAGGGCAGGGGTAGATAGGAACTAGAGGCCACACCTGGGAACCCACACCGGACTCTGGGGCGTGCGTGCCCTTGTCCACCACAGGAAAGCTCCTCGCAGCCTTCAGCTCCGGGGAGGAGGGTCTGGATGGCTGTCGTGGGGGCGGGGGTCACTAGGGCTCACCCGTGGCGGGATTTCCAGCCACGCCGGACTGGACACGGGCACTGAGGCCCCGGGACAGCGGAGTCGAGCACCACCCGGCCCCCTAGAGAGGACCGAGTCTGGAGAGGAGGGGGCCCACCCAGAGACCCAGGGGGAGGGAGGGGCTTCCTCCTAACCTTTGGGTGGGTGGGGGCAGCTCAGTACCCGCTCCAGGCCCCCGCGGAATCACACCTGCGCCCCTCCACCTCCGCCGGTCGCGGGCAGGGGGGTGTCGCCGGGGGCCGGCACCATCCCTCGCCCCGAAGGCTGAAAGAGCCGGGGAGGGGGCGTCCGGAGCCCGCAGGCGGATTAGTCACCCCGGCCGCTGGCGCGTGCGGGGGGCGGGTCCTCCCGGGGCGCCGGGCGCGCGGGCGGGCGCGGGAGGCGGGGCGCGCGGGGCGGGGAGCCCGGCGGGGACCAATGGGAGCGGGGGCTCGGCGAGGGGCCGCCCACGGCCGTGCGGCCGCATAAAGGGCCGGCGGCGGCGGCAGGGCGCAGAGCTCGGCGTCGCGGCTCCCCGCTCCTCTCCTGCCCGCGCTCTCCCGCGCTCCGCCGCCGCAGCGCCGGGACCGAAGGGACCCTCTCGGCTGCACCGCACCGCCGGCCCAGCAGGACACTGCAGTCCGCCGCCTCGCGCCAGTCCGACCGCCGCGGCCACCTGCGCACCGATGGAGCTGGACCACAGGACGAGCGGCGGCCTCCACGCCTACCCCGGGCCGCGGGGCGGGCCGGCGGCCAAGCCCAACGTGATCCTGCAGATCGGTAAGTGCCGGGCCGAGATGCTGGAGCACGTGCGGAGGACCCACCGGCACCTGCTGACCGAGGTGTCCAAGCAGGTGGAGCGGGAGCTGAAGGGGCTGCACCGGTCGGTCGGGAAGCTGGAGAGCAACCTGGACGGCTACGTGCCCACCGGCGACTCGCAGCGTTGGAGGAAATCCATCAAGGCCTGCCTGTGTCGCTGCCAGGAGACCATCGCCAACCTGGAGCGCTGGGTCAAGCGGGAGATGCACGTGTGGCGGGAGGTCTTCTACCGGCTGGAGAAGTGGGCCGACCGCCTGGAGTCCATGGGCGGCAAGTACCCGGTGGGCAACGAGCCGGCTCGCCACACCGTGTCAGTGGGCGTCGGGGGTCCAGAGGGCTACTGCCAGGAGGCGGACGGCTACGACTACCCGGTCAGCCCCTACGCCATCACCCCTCCGCCGGCTGCTGGGGAGCTGCCAGGACAGGAGCCCGGGGAGGACCAGCAGTACCCGCCCTGGGGGAGCAGTGAGGACGGGCAGCCGAGCCCCGGCGTGGACACGCAGATCTTTGAGGACCCGAGGGAGTTCCTCAGCCACCTGGAGGAGTACCTGCGCCAGGTAGGCGGCTCGGAGGAGTACTGGCTGTCGCAGATCCAGAACCACATGAACGGGCCGGCCAAGAAGTGGTGGGAGTTCAAGCAGGGCTCCGTGAAGAACTGGGTGGAGTTCAAGAAAGAGTTCCTGCAGTACAGCGAGGGCACGCTGTCCCGGGAGGCCATCCAGCGGGAGCTGGACCTGCCGCAGAAGCAGGGGGAGCCGCTGGACCAGTTCCTGTGGCGCAAGCGGGACCTGTACCAGACGCTGTACGTGGATGCAGAGGAGGAGGAGATCATCCAGTACGTGGTGGGCACCCTGCAGCCCAAGCTCAAGCGCTTCCTGCGCCACCCGCTGCCCAAGACCCTGGAGCAGCTGATCCAGCGAGGCCGGGAAGTGCAGGACGGCCTGGAGCAGGGGGCCGAGCCCGCCGGCACCCCTGTCCCCACCGAGGATGAGCCCGACGCCCTCACACCGGCCCTCACCAGCGAGTCCGTGGCCAGTGACCGGACCCAGCCCGAGTAGAGGCCAGCCCAGGCCCCGGCCTGCCCACCGGACCCCACCTGTGGCCTTCGCCAGCCAGGACTGTTGAGCTGGGCTGACCCCTGTACGGGGAGCCTCTCTTCCTCACCCGGCTGGGCACCCGACCTCAGCCTGCCAGCCTGACTCCTACAGACACATGCCGTCCAGCTGTGGGCGGCAACCCCCACGCAGCAAAGGGCCCCCGCCCCCTCACCTGCCTTCTGTCTATCTTTCCTGGCCTCCGATGCCCCCATCCACTCCCTGCACACTCTCTGGCCACCACAGGATCTCCCAGCCTCGTTCTTCTGCTCACCCCCACCGCCCGGGCCCCCTGGGCACTCAGAAATCAAGTGTGCAGATGGCCCAGTCCAGTGAGCGCCAAGCCCAACGGGCAGCCCCAGAGCAGAAGCTGAGACAGCACCAGCGCCGCCTCCCTCTGGGGCGGATGCCGTGCAGCCGGCAGAAGCCAGCGGCTGGCACTCTTGCCGCCGCCCAGGGCAGCCGGCCAGCCTCCGGCAGCGGCGAGCCTCGCTCCTGCTGGCAGAAAGCCAGAGTCTCCGGAGCCTCCGGCTCAGCGGCGGCAGCAGCAGCAGCAGCAGCAGCAGCAGCGGCAGCAGCAGCGGCCCCGCGGCTGCAGACCTGGCGTCCTGGTGCCTCCTGGCTCCTCAGGTGAGCCCCAGCCCCGAGGCACCCCCAAAAGGGGGCACTGTAGGGTAGGGAAGGGCCTGGCCCCAGGGGAGGGGTGTCCCCAGCAGGTCAGCTGTAGGGGTGGGGTGGGAGGCTGCAGCGAGCAGTGGTGGGAAGGAGCAGAGACCCCAGGGGTCTGGGAGGAGGCTGGGGTGGGCGCCAGCGCGGTGGGAAGGCGGAGCCTGTGCTCACAGGACCCCGTGCTCTCTCTCTCCTTGGCACCAGTGATCCAGCCCAGCCTGGAAAAGGATCGCCCGGGCTCCAGGACTCACTGCGGAGGGTCCCACGGGGCCTGAGTCCTCAAACTCCGCTGAGGAGCCAGGAGAGTGACGACAGGTACGGTGGCCCCCTCTCTCCCACGGAGAGTCCCTGCCCCGCCACTCCCCTGCCCCAGGATCCCAGGCCCAGCACCCCCCAGCCCAGTGCTCTGGGCACTGAGAGGCAGCCCACAGTGGGGGCTTGGCCCTGGGGGAGCAGCAGCCCCAGAACTCCCCCCCCCCCAGCCCTCCTGGGCAGCCCCTCCCAGCCTGCGGTCCATGTCCCTGACAGCCTGTGTCTTTCTTCCAGGTCTTAAGGCTCCTACAGAGCCTTCGCTGCTGAGCCTGGTGCAGTCCCACCCCCTCCCCCCGCAAGCTGCCTGCACACAAGAAGGAGACCCCGAGGTCAGCAGAGGCGCCGCAGCAGAGAGGGCGTGACCGGCAGAGAGCTGGTGATGAAGACATGCCAGCGTGAGGGCCAGGGCCTGCCCCGCTGGCCACCAGCCTGCCCGCCCCCATGGCCGCTGTGGCTGGAGTTGGGGCCTGCTACTGCAGGGCCTGTCTCACTCCAGCCCCGGAAGCCCTGCCCAGGGCACGGCGGCCACCCTCTCCTGCCAGAGCTTTCCAGGAGCTTTGAGGCTGAGGCCACAGCCCCAGCCCCTGCCCGCAGCCCCAGGCCCGGGCCCCACCGCAGGAGATCTCAGAAGCCCTGCACCCGGGGTTTAAGCGGGCTCTTTGTCAGGCCCCACCACTGCTGGGGCCCAGACGCCCAGCTCTGCCGGCACGAACGCCCTGGTGCTGGCCGGCCACTCATGTCTGCAGGCCAAGCAGGCCCTGGCTGGGGGTTCTCCTTTCTGTCCAGCTGGTGGGGGGTTCCAGATTTAGGAGAATGATGGCTGCCAGCCCCTCCATCCTGCACCCCTGCCGGCGCCCCCCCCCCCAGATTTTATTTTTGTACATAAGCCATAACCCAGGGGTGCAGGGAGGCCCTGGGGTCCTCAGGAGTGTGTGTGGCCCCCCCCCCCCCCCCCCCGGCGGGTCAGGCCTTGAATGTAGGGCCGGGCCACGTGTACCTCATCACCTTACCTGAAGACAGATTCTTTTGTAAGATTTTGTTAATAAAACAATGAAACTTCTCTGTGCATGCTGTTGTTTCTCTGCCGGGTTCGGTTGACTGGTGTGGAGCTGTGGAGGGGGGCAGCTCGGGGAGGTGCGTTCCTGGAAGCCCCATGAGCGCAGACTGAACGCTCTTTGGGGATGGAGGGAACACAGCCCGCCACCCCGCAGGCCAGGGGTCCTGGATCCCCAGGGAAGTAGGGTTGAGGGGCTCCCCTTGTGGAAGCCAAAGACCTGTGGCCTCCAGGCCTGAGGCAGGCAGTGGTGGAGAGACCTGGAGACCTCCTCCTGGCTAAGCAGAGGACTGGCCCCCAACAACCTGTGCACCCCGCCTGCTGGGGTGTGGGCTGTCCTGAGAGCTCTCCTGTCGCCAGGGATCCGCCCCCACGGAGGCCCAGGGCTTCCACCTAGGGGTCTTCTCCAGCACCTAGCAAGGCAAGATCCCCACTGGGAGGTGCCCCTGACAAGTCCTGGGTCATAGCTGTGTTCTGCCTAAGTCTGTTTCCTCATCAGCAAAATGAGAAAAGTGCCACTAATATAAACCCACGGGTGGGTTCAAGAACTGAGAGACAACGGCCACCTGTGTCCTGCGGGTGGCCAGCCTCCGTGGTCTCTGTGGGCTTTCGAGGCCCCCGAGAGAGGGAGAGCTAGCGTGAGCAGGCTCAAACCCCTGAACCAGCTGGGGTTCGAGGAGAACCAGGCCCAGTGGGGGTGGACAGCGAGCCGTCGGTCACAGGGAGTTGGCTTGCTCAAATGTGGGCCAGACCGCTGCAGGATTTCCTCTCCCCCTGCTGGGGCTCAGCTCCACAATTAGGGCCCGTCTACTGATGGAGCCAGGCCCACCCTGATGACCTCACTGATCATCCTATGGTCGAGTCAAGCGATGATGGGCTCTGGTCACACCTGCAAAAGGCCTTCCGAACAATACCTACCTTCGGGTTTGACTGAATGCCGGGGACAGGTCCCTAGCGAGGCTGATGTGTACAACTGACCGTCAGGAATGCCGCAGTCGTGGCCAGAGGCTAGTGACCTACCCAGCACAGGTCTGATGAGGGAACAGAAGGCCAGCTGAGGACAAAGCAGAAGCCGACACCTCCCCTCCCCACACCCTGCCATGGGACCTATGTGACATTCCTCAGGCACTCTCCGCTGCCCTAAAGGAAGGACAAACAGCTAACTTGCAGCGGCCACAACCCCGCAAGACCCTTGCGATTTACAAGAAGCTTTCTTATCCATAGCCTAAGTCCAGGACCCACAGCTCAGTCCCTGGAGCCCTGACATCGCCCTCCCGCCCATAAAACCGAGGGAGGCTGAGGCGGAGGGACGCGTGAATAAAGCTGAATTTCTTCTAGCCCCGAGCGCCACTGAGAAGGCCGTGTGAGAGCAGGTGTGTGACGTTCCTCCAGGAAGCTCCCAACAGTCTTCCCGTTAGTGCCTCATTAGAGGGAAAACCAGTGTGGCTGGACAAGGACCAGGCCCCCAGTGTCCCGAGAGTCTTCGTTAGCGTGTGGCAGTCCTTCTGGACACCCCTCTGTCCTCACCTCCCCGGCTGCCGAGTATAGAACCAGCCGCACGGCGGGTCGCGGGGCAGCAGCTCTTTCTGCCCCCGAGGCCTGGCCCTGTGCACTGCTTTGTACCAAAGACACCTCAGGGGTTCTTTCTTGGTGGTCGGCTCCGGACTCCACCGCACTAAACCTCTCCTGTACCCCCAAACCACATCAGGTCCTCCCCACTGACAAAGGGGCCGCCCTGCTCTGTGGGGCGCTGGGCCGGAGGGGGCGGGGAGGGCAGGTGCGGAAGCTGAGCACAGCCCAGCTAGGCGCCCGCCCCACTAGAGCCTCGCCAGAGCCTCGCTCCCCAGGGTCCGGGGGAGGACGGGTCCCTGCCCGGCGTGAGGAGGACACCGGGGGAGGCCGGAAGCGAGTGGGAGGCAGAAAGAGCCACCGGCCACGACAAAATACCGGAAACATCCGCATGGAGAGGGCTGGCGGCCCTGAGCAAGGCGCTCCCTGGTGAAAAGGCGGCCTCTTGCCTATTCTTCCCTTTTATTTCTTTTAAATAATGGAAGCTCTGACAAGAATGGGGAAAGGAAATTGACAGGAACAGGAGGCTGGGCCCCCCTCGACGCCTGAGCGGCTGTGATCCCTCCCGGAGAAACGCTGCTACGGCTCACATCAAAAGCTGGAAGCTATAGGTGCCTTTTTCTTCTCCGTAATAACAAGTTGCTCCCCGTAATTGCACTGTGAGACAGGCTATCGAGCACTTCGAGTGACTGGGGACACAGCTCGGAGTCTTTTGGTCCTCGGAGAAGAGGCGGGGGCCGAGGGCGGGGAGGGGCGGGGGGGGGCGCGGGGGGGGGGGGGGGGGTGCCGCAGGGGGGGGGGGGGGGGGGCCGGGGCCGGGGGGGGGGGGGGGGGGGAGGCGCCCAGCCCCAGCCCCAGCCCCAGCCCCAGCCCCGGGACAGGGTGTGCCCGGCACAGGCCTTGCTCGCCCCTCCCCTTCCTGCCCACCCATTATCACAGACGACCCAGCCTCCTCTCTTGACTGGGGAAACTGAGGCACAGGGAGGGGCCGTGCTTGCCTTGCTTCCGGGGTCAGACCTGGGACTGGAGACGGGGCGTCTGGAAGCCCCGCGGGGGCCCATCCTGCAGACCCAGCTGGCTGTGGGCCGAGCCGGAGGGGCCAGTGGGCTCAAGCCCCAGGGCTGCCTTTTCTCTAAGATCAAGTCCGCCCACGGAGGGGGCTTGAGGGCCAGAGGGCAGCGAGCCCAGGTGGGGGGAGAGGCTCGGAGCTGCTGAGACGTGGTCTCACATGTCCCCTTAAATGTGCAGTTGGGGGTGAGCCCTCAGCCCCACAGGTTAAGCAAAGCTGCAAGTCCCCGCCCGAGGGACTGGCTCGGGAAGGCGTCTGAGCCCGCGCAAGGCCAGGCGGCTGTAACGCAGAGGGGGGACGGGACGGCTGCTCTTCTGTCCCAGGAGCACGTGGCTGGGGCCTGAGCTCCACTGCCCATTCAGACCTTCTAAGCGCCCTGCCGCCTCCAGGCCTCTGTCCGGGTCTGCTGGAGAAGCCAGAGGAAGGGCAAGGAGATGGCCAGGGCAGACAACAGCCTTCAGGCTCAGAGATGCTCCCGGAAGAGGCTCGTCCCTGCCGTCTACCCTGGAGAACGCAGCCAGAGGCCCACGCCCAGGGGCGTGTAGGAGGGCAGGGGCTGGGGGGGGGGGTATTCCAGGGACAGCCAGAGGGCAGAAGACCACACAGAAGAGTGTTGGGGGTGATGCAAACTTCACCTGGCCCGGGGGAGATCTGGTCTCTGTCCTCGGCTGTGTGTGTGGTGGGGGGTGGGTGTCATCGTGGAGCCCAGGGACATCCCGAGCCCAGTGTCCCGTTTCCCCGGGGCTCTGGGCCACACGGTGTCAGCTCGGGCTCCCGAGGGGCTGGAGACGGAGGTCGGCCACGCAGGAAGATGACCAGGTCAGCGTGATGGGAGCCGGACGAAGACCCTGGACGGGGAGGCGGGGGCTTCCCCGGCCAGCAGCACTCGTGCGAGCCGCACTTCGGGCCGGGAGAGCACACGCTGCCCGCGACTCCACGGGGAGAGGGCGGTGCGGACGCCCCCCCCATCCCGGGCCCTGCCCGCGCGCCCCTGCCCCTGGCTGAGGGCGTCTGCGTCCTTTCCTTGCGATGAGCCTAACCGGGAGCCTGACCGCTCTCGTGAGTTCTGGGAGCTCTTGGAGCGAATTAGCGGACCCCACGGGGTCTCGGGGACCCCAGACTCTACAGCTGGTCTCAGAAGTAAGGGTGGACTTGAGACCGTTCCCAGGTGATACAGCTTCACAGATGACGGGGACTCTTGCTAGTCCGTCAGCGACTTTTAACTCCAGGGTGTTTAGCGTTATCATAGAAATTTAACAGACTCAAACCCAAAATGTTACCGTGTTTGTCAAGAATTTGCATGTGCCCCGTATTTCAGGCGTTTTCCTACTGGAGAGAATCAGGCTGACAGGAGTGAGGGACAAGCTCACCGAGCTCACGGCGCCGACGCGTGTCTGACGGGGCCGCGGGGCAGACGTGTGACTTTGGGTAGAAACCGTATGAAATTTTGTGTATAGTAACGGAACATTGGAGAGAGCTTAAGAATCACCATATTCTTCAGCCTGATTTATTGAATTTATAATAATTTTTAAGTATTTGGAAATTACACAAAATCTGGAAAAGTAGATTCCGTGTAGAATATATTGACTTTACGGATGTAGCTATAAAGTTTCGGAGACATCAGCGGGACCGGACATTACTTTCAAGTCCCCTTCAGTCGGCTGCACACGTGTGGCGCTGCTGAGTGTCCCTTAGACTCTGAAGGGGAAACTCAGCTGGGGGTTGGTAATTTGCAGCGCTGGCACTCAGGCAAAGACCCGAGTGGCTTCCGAGCCCTTGGTCCCGGCTGCCGTCCCCAGCTCGGCCGAGCTCCCTCCAAGAGGGCTTCCATCTCTGTGCTCAGAGCTCCGGGTCCCTTGAGTGACTGGGGAACACCGCCAGCTGCCCCTCCTGCCCCCCGATGCCCCCCACCGGCTCACCCCCGTTCGGCCCCCTTAGGCTCCCTTCCTCCTCCTCTTCCTTTCGGTGTGGCCTTTTGGGGACGTCTCCAGGTCTCCATTGTCTTGTCTCTATCACTCTCTGTCTCTGTCTGTCTCTTCCTTGTGACGTCCGTAAGCCTCCCTGGCAGGCTTGTCCATGACAGGCCCCAGGACAATCTCCATCAGGGCCGGCTTCTCCATGAGAGGCTCCCTGAGGACAGGTTCCCCCAGGAAGGCTTCCCTAGGACCAGTTCCCCTAGAATGGGGTTTCCTAGGAGGGCTCCCCAAGGACAGGCCCCCGCCGAGAGACTCCCGAGGAGGGCCTTCCTACAACGGGTCCCTTCCACAGCCCCACTCTCCCAACCTAGAAACCGAGGAACAGGGAGGGACAAGGGCATGCCTAAGACTGTAGTGAACCAGCCAGACTCCTGTTCCCCACGCCCATGGCCTGGAAGATGGTGGAAGTCATGGCCACTGAAGGGATGTTCCTGAGCCCATCTGCCTCTGGGGGGGCCTGCTTGGAACACGCTCTTCTTCCCAGCAGCAAAGGACACGGTGGGGGCTGAGTTGGCAGTGGCTCTGCTGGGGGCCTCTGACGGTCCCCATGACTGCCTTCTGCTGCCCGGGGCAGGCCCCACCCCCACTGCCCCCTGATTCCAGACCCGGCCCAGATCCCCCCCCCCCGACCGGCCCTGCACCCCCGAGTGCCCCCTACCCACACTGCGGGGGTCCCAGCCAGCACTCTGCTTTCCACCAGCTGGCTTCCTCCAGGAAGGAGGCCAGGCACCTCCAGCCCCCAGCCCCCAGCTCGTGGCTCTGGAGGCCCCAAATGGCCCTCAGGCAGGGCTTTCCTATATAACGCAGCCTCGGAGCCAGTCCAGCCGCCTGGGCAGGAGGGAGACTGAGGTCCCGAGGGCAGGGAGTGACCAGGCAAACCAAACAGCCTGCTTCAGGGCTTGGTCCACCTCGGGCCAACCTCTCAGCAGAGCGAAAGTGGAAGGGCAGGGAGCAAGCCTTCCTTCCTGGGCTCCATCCTCTGCCTTCCCGCCTCTCGTGCCCTTCACTGCCCCATGGGGGACCCCTGCCCGCCAAACCCTCCCCTTCTTAGCCACCCCAAACCGAGCGTGCCCGGATGGCCGATAGCCCCAGTACTGAACCTAGGCCGCCCCAGGGATCCGGCTGAGGGCAGCGTGGCCTAAGGGCGCTGCCACAGCGGCCCCCTGGGGGGTGGTCTTTCCAGAAGCAAAAGCCACTGGCAGGGTGGGGTTTGCTCCCCTGAACTCCACCCCAAAGCCCCCCATGGCAAGTACCATTCTTTTCTCTTCACTGAGGCTACACCCTTGGTCCCCCAGGCCTGAGCCCCCGTGCACAGTGACCCCCAAGTCCCAGCTGGGAGCCTAGGAAGGGCCAGGACACCCCCACCCCAGCACCCAGACCCGGTCTCCCCCCAGGGCAAGCTGGCTTAGGTACCCTGTTCCTTCCATAACTACTAACCTGTGCCACTAACAGCCACTAACCCTGTGCCAGCCTCAGCCAGAGCCTCACACCACGCAGAGCCCTCCCCCTGGAGCCCCCACGCTGCCCAGAGCCCCCACGCCACCTGCCACAGAGAGCTGCAGCACGTGCCTCTCCCCAGAGGCCAGCACCCTCTGTGGATTCAGGCTCAGGGCCTGAGATGACATTTCCTTTCTCTGCTTTGTTTCTCCTGGAGTTTCGGCTCTGCTCCCAGGCACCGCTCGCTCCTGCCCTCGGAGGCACGTGGTCCTACACGACAGCCCCATGGCGTCTGCTTCTGCGTCCCCTTGTGCTGATATCTTTTCCAGAGACTCTAGTCCTAGAAGGCAAAGACCTTTAAGAACCAGAACTGCTGACCAGGAAGGCCCAGCTCCCCAGGCACCTCCCACCGCCTCTGGTCCACTCCAGCCCCGCCCCTGTCCCCTGCCCCAGCGCTGCTGCGGGGTGCCCCGCTATGGCCTACGTGCCCCGTTCGCAGACTTCCCTGGCCTCCTTGTCCCCTCCACCTCGCCCCTCTGTCCCCACCTCCGCCTCCTCCGGCCTCCTCCGGCCCCTCCCGTCCCGCCAGCCGCTGTGTCCTTCCAGAATCCCTTAGAAGAAAACTCCTCCCCCATTCTTTCCCATCGGCCCCTGCCCTCTCCCGGGCTCTCCCCACCTGTCTCCCACTGCCTACCTCTGTCCGTCTGGAACCGCTCCAGAAGACCTCCTCCCTCTGACCTGCCTCTTTATAAGAGTCCTGGACCTTGGGCAGAGGTCCCTGCCACCCCCGAGGGACCTGCAAGCGCAGCCTGCTTGGCTCAGCCCTGGGAAGGGATGGGGGTGCCAGGTGTTGTCGCTCTCTGAGTCCTTCCCCTGGCCATGGCTGGGCCCCGAGTGTGGCTCTGACCCGTGGCCACAGCTCGGTTCCAGCCACTGTGCCATCTCTGAGCCACAGCCCCATACAGAACAGGGCAAGCCTTGGCTCAGGGCGCCCAAAGGAGGGGAGGCTGGCGTAGAGGCCGTTCCCCGGGGACGGCAGCAAGCTGAGGAGGGGTGAGGACCGGACCGCGGGCGTAAGCACATGGCTCCACAGGGCGGGTTGGACGGGGACCTCCAGGGCTCTCCGGGATGCACCTGGCTTGCTTGTCGGGATGTCTCACAGGGAACCACCAAGCTGCCCGGGAGACCCCCACCTGCACCTGCCTGCCGGACTTCTATTCATCCTCCAAAGCCCTGCTCTCTCTTGCCCTCCCCTCCATGGCCACCACCGTGCTGCCGCCCTTGGCGTCACCTCTGTGGACCCTCCCTGTCCTGGCACCTGCTTGGTGCTCTCTGAAGAGAGAGACCACCCTGCCAGTCCCGTGCGCCCTCTTTGCCCTTCTGTGGGAGGCCGCCCCTCCTCGGAGGGCCCAGGGCTCCCGTGTTCCTGCGGCTGGCTCGTCTGGCGTCTTCCGTGGCAGGAGTCTGGGCTGTGAAGGAGGCTATTTTTAGCCTCTGTTATCCCCGTAATTATCTTGTCTCTGTTTTGCCCCGTGCTTGGTACAGATCTGCCAGAAAATGTCAGTCTGCCTTCACACTCCGGGGAAACAGGGACAGGGGGACCCCCACCATGGAGTGGGTGGGCGCCGGCCGTGCTGCTCTGATTATAACCCTTGGGAGTTTGGTGGCGGAGAGGGGGTGTTGGCCCTCTGCTCTGGCCGCTGCAGGTGACACTGGCCCTGCCTGACAGAGGCCAGGAGAGCCTTACAGGAAATTCTGACACGTCCCAGCCAGAGGGAATCAGGGCTGGGACTGCAGCTGGGCATTGCAGACTGTAGGCGCCCCCACCCCCATGCCCTGCCCACATTCAAAACGGGGCCTGACCCGTGTGAGGCGCGCTAAAGCCGTCTGTACAAGGAGTTCTTGTCCATGAGAGTTCAGATCTGGCCTTGGGGAGCAGACACGGCTTTCCTGTGATCCCTGGAGGAAACAAGAGCTTGGGGGCCACTCAGACCGCCCCCTCA
The DNA here is from genome assembly GCF_022355385.1 of Mustela nigripes. Taxonomy (NCBI): domain Eukaryota; kingdom Metazoa; phylum Chordata; class Mammalia; order Carnivora; family Mustelidae; genus Mustela; species Mustela nigripes. Next base: position 196,123,261 of record NC_081559.1, on the reverse strand, counting down.
TTTCCTGGCGTCTGTCCTTGGCAGGCAGGAACTCTGTGTTCCTGCTGTTCCTCGAAGCCTCCGAAGAGACCCTAGCTGGGTTTGCTCCTTTGAGCCGCAAAGCCACTGCTGTGCGGGACTCCCCATTGGGAGGCGATGGGACATGGCCACAGCTGCCTGGGGCTGGGATCCCGGGTCCTTCCTTGGGCTGGAGACGGGCACCTGCTGGAACAGAGGCACAGAAGGACCCTTCCCTCTGGGTGTACGGGAGGACACACGGCCCAGGGGCTGGGGCTGGGATCCCCCTTGGACTCGAGGTCCTGGCCTCCAGACCTCAACGCTTCCCCTGAGGTCAGCTGCCACCTCTGGGTCCCCCTGGCCGGCCTTCAAGGTCCTCCCAAGGCCATCCGTCCACGCTTACTTCTCCCTGCGCACTCCTGTTGTGAAGTTGCTGTTCTTCATGTAGAGTCTCTCTGCGTTTCCACTCTTCTCCCCTGCCCCAGCCTCCAGGTGTTGCCATGGGAACCAGGCTGTGGTACCCGCGGCATCCTTGATGGATGAGTTTCCGGACCACCCGTGTGCGTGTGCACGTGTGCGGGTGTGTGTATGTGTATGCGTGTGCACATATGTGCATACGTGTGTGGGCAGGCATATGCATGTGTGTGTGGTGGGTATGTGCGTACATGGGACAGGTGTGCTCGTGTGCATTTGTGTGTGCATGTGTGCGTGTCAGGTGTGCGTGCACGTGCGGTGGGGGCAGGTGTGTATTAGGGCAGCGAGGGCCCCTGGGGTGTGTGGTCTGGAGCAGGGGTGCAGAAAGGCGGCAGTGGTGGGAAAGTCACCCCACGTGCCCCCCGCCTCCCCAGCAGGGACGTGACCCCATCACTGCCGTGGTCCTGCTCCTCACCGCCCGGGCCCAGCCCGGCTGACATCGGCCTGGGCACTGGGACCGAGAATGGCCCCCAGTGGCCTCCCTTCCCTCCAGGGCCCCGAGGCAGGCCCTGTCCTCTCCTCGGACTCGGGGTGGGGGCTGAGGCTGGATCCCTTCCTCTCCCTGGGGCGGCTTCGGGAGCGGACTTAGAGTGGCCTCAGCACCCCGCAGTGGCGCGGGGGCCCCGATCTGCAGGCCCCGCAGCCTCACTGGGCCCAAGTCCTTGCTGTGCCCCGGGCCTCCTCCTCCCCCTGCCATCCCCGTCTCTGCAACGGCACCAGTGGGGGGCATCGCCAGAGCCCTCCGCTGCTCCGGGGACCCAGACCCCAGAGGACGGAGGGGAGCTGAGGGGAGAGGGGCCCCTGGGGAGGCTGCTGCGGCACTGATCTCAGTGCTGCGGTGCTGACAGTGCCCTCCCTGTCGCCTGTCCTCGGCCTCCGCCCACCTGGGAGCTCTGTGCCAGGAGTCCTGATGAGCCGCGTGGGTGGGAGCGGAGAGCCGCACGGCCGGCCCCCTGCCGGCCCCCGCGCTCCTCCGTTCCTGCAGTCTCCCCTCCCCGGACCCCTACCGGCCCAGCCAGTGGGACTGGGTGCCTGGGGAGGGGAAGCAGGCTTGGGGGTGGGGGTCTGACCCACATCAGGGCCCCTGGGCTCCAGGCGAGCAGGCTCAGGGCTGTGCCCCCCCATCACGACCTGCTCCCCGGACACCTGGCCAAGGACCATCCTGAGGCTCGCACCTGCTTGAGGACTTTCCCTCCCCCTCCCCCAGGATACTTCCTGCATCAGCTCATGCTTTGGATATATTGGGTTAAAAAATGCATTATTAGATGGCTCAGTGGGTTAAAGCTTCTGCCCTCGGCTCAGGTCATGATCTCAGAGTCCCGGGATCAAGCCCCGCATCCGCCTCTCTGCTCAGGGGGAAGTCTGCTTCCTCCTCTCTCTCTGCCTGTCTCTCTGCCTACTTGTGATCTCTGTCTGTCAAATAAATAAATAAAATCTTTAAAAAATTAAAAAAAAACCCGCATCATTTAAATGAATTTTTCTATTTTTTATGGTGGCTACTAGAAAATTTTCCGTCACATCGGCAGCTCACGCTCGTTCTGTTACAGGGGGTGGCAGTGCACCCTGGGGAGGGACGGGGGCTGGTTTGCTAAGCCTGACCGCTGGGTGATGGGACAAGTCCAGGAGTCACTGTCAGCCAGCCAGGGAACCCCGGCATCCCAGAGGGCTCTGTCCCACCTCTGGGAAGGTCAGAACCGCTGCATGGGTGTTTTCTAGAACCCTGAGACCCCAAGCAATTATTGCCAGCAGTGATCCCAGGACACCATGGGGCAGTAACCTTGCCTGAAGCCCCCCCAACTAGTTGGTGACCCCTTAATCCAAAGAGGTACCCTCGTTGTGTAAACACAAGGGGTCCAGAAAGGGGAGAGGTACTTGCAGTGGTCTCTGGGCCCAGCCCACAGAGAGAACACTTGCTCACGGCCTCCTCTGTCCCCCAGCCTTAGACACAAGGGCTGGGCGATGCTGGTGCCCTGGGCGATGCTGGAGAGCTCTGCCACCTGCCCTGGAGGGAAGGGTTTTCGAGCCCCGATGTCTGGGGGCCTGTCCCCCCAATGCCAGCCTGTCTCCACCCTGGACTTGGCCGTTCATAATGCCCAGCCCTGGGCCGCCATGCCACTGTGCCCAGGTCCCATGGGCCAGCCCTGTCTCCCAGAGGGGACTCCTCCCCGCCCTGCCACAGGAAGGGCTGCCACCCTCCCAGGAGACCTCTGAACCACCGTACGGCTGTGCTAGTGGCCAGTTGTGGAAACCCATCGCAGGGCAGACCCCGCCTGTCCCAACGTGGAGTCTCAAGCCCTGGCCTCGCCCTGTCTGCTTCACGCTGGGTCTCAGCATTTCCTCTGCCCAGTCTCTGTGTGGGGCTCTGTCTCCCCTGACCTGGTCCTAACGTCTTGCTGGCTTTGACCAAGGCCTGGGACGGGAGGCAAATGCCAGCTTTGACCCTAGGTGCATTTCGTCTTGGGCAGAAAGCCATAGCTCATGCCTGCCCTCGCCCACAGCAGCCCTGGACCTATTGAACTTCAAGCCTTCCTGGACCCCCAGACAGACAGTCGGAGGAGGGAAGGAAGGAAGGGAGGGGGAAACACAGACCAACGTCTGTCATGAATCTCGGTGCAAAATCCTTAACAAAATAGCAGCAAATAGAATTCAGTGGTGTATGAGACTAACCACGTACTGTGACCCAGAGGCTTGTTCCCGGGATGCAAGGCTGGCTCAGTGTGTGCGCATCCAGCAATGAGGATGTGCCGGGGCGGCTCACTGGATTAGGCATCGAGCCCTGACTTTGGCTCAGGTCAGGCACGATCTCAGGGTCCTGAGAGTGAACCTTGAATCAGGGTCCGTGCTCAGCAGGGGGCCTGCTTGAGGGTTCTCTCTCCCTCTCCCGTTGCCCCTCTCCCCTAAAAAGAGAGAAAGAAAGAAAGAGGAAGGAAGAAAGAAAAAGGAAAAATTAAACAATGTAATTCACCGTATTAACAGGTTCAAGAAAATAAATGCCAGGTCAGACGCTTGAAGCTGAAAAGATAGTTGAGAAAATGTGGCGCTCGGGTTATGATAAAACCTCCGAAAAATGGGAGCAGAGGGGAACTCTTCCAACCCGATCCGGAGAGTCACAGGCAACGTATGCGTGACATCACACCAGTGCTGGGAGTCCCAACACTTTCCTCCTCAACGTCAGCAATGCTGGAAGTTCTAGCCACTGAAGGGAGGCCAGAAAACTACCTAAAAGATGCACAGAGTGAAAGGGAGAGATAAGGCTCGCTCCCTCCCTCCCTCTCTTCTTCTCTCATACTCTCTGGTCTGGGGCCAGGGTGGTGCTCACTTCGAGAAATGAACCCGCAGGACACAAAGACCTGAGCCAAGGAAGGGGGACAGCAAGGTAACGTGACGTCACACAGACAGCACCGTCCAACTGGGGAGAGGGGGCGAGAGCGCAATCGCCCGAGCAGGGCGAGGGGCAGCGGGAGAGGGAGAAGCCCACTCGCTGCCCAGCAGGGAGCCCGGCGGGGCTGATCCCAGGCCCCGGGGATCCTGGCCCGACTGACCGGCTGACCAAGCGCCCCAGGCGCGCTGAGCTGGTCCCTTTGAAGGTGGCTGCCGGTAGCTGGGGGTAGTTTCAGCCTTGGAGGGCTGGCCAAGGACAAAGTGAAGGAATCATCAAGTGACTGTCAAATGCTGGGGGTTGGAGGGAAATACCCACGTCCTCACCCACCATGGCTCTGCCACGCTCCCTCTCACAGCTGTCACCTCACGCTGCCTCCGAGGTCATCCTTGAGGGAGCAACCACACCTCTGCCGCAGAGGTCCTACCGGCCGGGGCTCGCGGGCTGTCTGTGACGAATGACGCAGCATCACCGTGCCCACGTGTGTGAGTGGCGCCGGTGTCCCTGCGCTTGGCCTCCGGGATAACCACGTGCCGGAGCGCCGAGGATCTGACCCCTGGGCCCCCGGGAAGCCCCAGGTAGGGTGGTCGCCCGTCGTCCGCATCATCGCTGTCCCGAGTCCCACCGGCATCTCTGTGGGCAGATGGGCGCCCTGAGGAGACTTCAGAGGGTCAAGTCAGGGGACAGATCCACACTGGCGAACGCAGTGCGAAGGGGGTGTCCTAGCAGTGACAGTGGCATGGTGTTCGCGGAGCCGGTGAGGACGGGGTGAGCCAGGGAGGTGGGAGAACGGGGTCTCCAAGGAACCACGGTGAGCAACACTGTCTCTCTCTGCAGATCTGCCGGCAGCCTTCTCTCATACACGCCCTTCTCTTCCCCACTGAAGCCCTGCTTTCGTCTGAAGTGGCCACATGGCTGTCCCCAGAGCCCCTCTCCAGAACCTTTAGCCTCGCGGCCCGTTTCTCGCCAATGCAGAATAAGAAGTCCCTGGGTGGAGTTGACAGGAAAACGCTTGATTTCAGCTAATGCGGAACCGTTCACCCCTTTTGCCACTGCGATGTGACCTTTGCTGTTTGGTGATGTGATGGCTGGAGGTAAAGCAGCCATGTTGGAGACAAGAGGGAGGAAAAAAAAACCCCGCGTTAAAAAGGCAGGAGGCGTCAGTATCCTTGGCGGGGCATGGGGTTTGCAAACTAGGGCTGGGCTGCCCGCTCTGGACTTCTGATAGGAGAGGAAGATGCACTTGTTTGAGCCACTACTGCTGGGCTGGAGTTAACTTCAGCTGGCTGGAATTCTAACTGGGACAGACGCAGTCGGTGCCCCTGCCATCCTGCTCAGCCCACGTGGGACCCTTGCTATCGTGGCGGGCCGCTGTTGGCCTGACTGCTTCTCTCCTTCCTCGCTCCAGGCTACCTCCAAAGGGCAGGGCTGGCCTGCAGGCATGGTTGGGAGGTGCAGAGTCCTCTGGACCCCCGGAGGGAGCCCCCAGCTGGCCGTGCCCTCAGAGTGCCCCAGCCCCACCCCGAGCAGAAGGCTAGCAGCTGGCCTGTGGCCAAGGCCAGGCCTAGCCCCCAGTCCCAGCTCTGACATGTGGGCAGGGGGCACTAGGGAAGAGCAGGGCAGGGCTGAGGCTGGCCCAGCTGATAGGGTGCAGCCACCAGGGCCCGCCTGACACAGCTGGGCATGGCCCGAGGCAGGGTGAGGTGGAGTGGGGTGGGGGGCTGTTGGTGGAGCCGGAGGCAGGGGGAGGAGGGAGGGAGGAAGCAGGAGGGAGGCAGGGAGGTCTTGGAAGCTGGGCCCTGAGCCCATCGCGGCCCCGCTCGCTGCCGCTGCCCGCTGCTCCCGCTCATTTACTCGCTCACTCATTCATTCGCTCAGCACACACTCCCGGAGCCTCACAGTGTTGCCAGAAAACTAGGACAAAGTCTGTGTTATTCCAGGCTTCTCGAAATCTCCTGTGAGAGAGAGAGCGCTGAATGGGGCCAGACTGCACAGAAGGACGTTGCAGCCAGTGGGCAAAGACATCATCGTGGGGGCGCCGCCTCGAGCTGCAGCCGGGAAAGTCGTCGGGGAGGCCGGCCGCTGGGCTCCGTGCCCGGCGTGTTCTGCTCCTCGCTCCACTTGCCGGGCTGTGCTGGGCTCCCGGTCCTTCTGCCTCAAGCACTTCCCTCCCGGGCCTTCCCTGCTGCCAGCCCTCCTAGGGGGCGCCCTGAGGAGCTGCACCCCACTCTGCTCCAGGCAGCCTCACATCTGTTGTCTTTCTCCTGCTGCTCCCGCCCCAGGGTGGTCAGCGGTCAGGGTCCTTTTACACGGAGATGCTCAGTCAACGTTCATCGCAGCCCTAGGCAGCAGGAGCTGCTCTATGGGAAACTGAGGCCCAGAGAGCCTCAGTAATCTGCCCAAGGCCACACAGCACATGGGGGAGGACCAGATCTGAGCCCAGGCTGGCAGCAGGAGGGGTCCTGTGGGACCGGGTCGGGCTGACCCCAGGAGGTGCGAGCCTTGGCCCCGGTGGCTTGGCTGTGGGCATCTGGAAGCCCCCACGTCCCTGTCCGCCCCCAGCCTCTCCATCTCCGGCCCCCCCGGCCCTGTTGGACCCGGGAGAATCAGGGAGGAGGAGCGGGGGCAGCTGGGGCTTGTGTGGGCGGGAGCAGGAGCCAACCTGGGAGGAGAGTGTGGGCCGTTGCTGAGGCCTTTGGTGGAGCCTGGAAGTCCGGAGTCTGGTGGAGACCAGACACTGTCTTCTTCCCTCCCAGACCCTGCTCCCACCACTTTGGGACCTCACAGAGCTCCTGTTACCAAAGGCAAAACCCGAATCCAGAGCCTTGCGTTTAACAAGGATACCAGCCGGCTGCCCCCTGCTGTGTGGGCCACGTGAGAGCCCCCCATGGCCCCCGCCTCTGCCAAGCTCTCCTCTGCAAATACCTCCTTCCCCTGGGCTCCGCTCTTGCACACCACACCCCTGCACACCACAGCCCTGCCCTGACCCTGGCTGGAGCCTGCTCTGTGCCTTCATAGGCAGTTTCCCGTTGTGCGCTTCAATACCTCTCCCTTCCTGGCCAGCCGGCGAACTCCTACCTATGCTTCAGGCCCCAGCTCAGATGCCTCTTCCTCCAGGAAGCCTGCCCTGATTCTCCCAGGCAGAACTGGATCATTTCTACGGGGCCCTTGCCCTTTGGAGAGACTGTTCGCTTATGCGTCTGTGTGCCTACCCGGCTGAGCCCCCAAGACACAACCTGCCTCAGTCACACCTTCTTCCTTTCCCGAGCTGAGGGGGGACAGTACGTTCTGGGCTTCAGTTTTCATCTGCTTGAATAAGTGAATGAGTCAGACGGCACCAGCCTGCCGTGGGGAGCCGTGGGCTGTAACAGGACTCGGAGGAGCCTGTCTTTCCCTTCCCACCTCTCCCCCGCCCAGGGAGGGATCCGTCCATCTGACACAGTGCGGTCCCCGCTGCCCTGCCTCCCCGGCTCCCCCAGCCCCCGTGTGGATCTTGGGCAACTTGGGCGGCATGGAGCAGAGTCATCACGGTGAGACCGGCGAGCACAGTGGGAGGCGTAGGCAGAGCCGGCCCCTTGGGACTGAGCAGCTTGGGCTTCCCCAACCCCCATGCGACTCAAGGGCTTGGACTGTTCAGGGCCCTCCCCGACCTGGGGCAACTCCGGATGGGGGTGCGGGTGCCCCGTGCTGCTCTGTCTGGCTGTAAATCTAGATTTCTCTTCACCGGGTTCTGGGCTTCCAGCTCTAGCCGTGACAGGTGCGTGGTGGGGAACTGAGGACAAGGTCAGGGACGTAACTTTGGCCACAACAGGGCCTGTCCCCACCCCTCGGCCTGCTTGTCCCGCCCTATTCACCTCACACCTCTCCCTGCACCAGGGACCTGATTCCCTCTCCCACCCCACCCCTGCCGCGGAGCAGCCACACTGCCTTCTGTCTCCACTAAGCTTTACTGCTCCAGCTGGGGTCCTCGCCCGACCCCACCCTCGGCCCCTCCCCTGATGCCCACGGCGGCCATTGTCACCCCCCCAGGACGCCCCACCTGTGTGCGCATCCTGCCCCTTCTCTCACCATGGTCTCCTCAAGAGCCCCGGTTCCTCTGTCCCTCTCTGCGTCCTCCAAGAAGCCCTCCCGGGCTGCACCGGACTCTGCGCCCATGCTGGGATGAGGGCCATCTCTTGCTTCCTCAGATCTTTGGTCCCCAACCACAGGGCAATGGACGTACCACGGCACCCACACTCCCCGTCTAGAAATTGCCCTTTGAGTCCTGGTCACTGCTTGACTTCTGACCCCAGCTGGGCTGGACCTTGCCAGCTCCGTCCCCAGGGTCCCCTGAGCCTTTGTCTCCTGCTAGGCCCTCTGCCAGCTCCTGGGGAAATGGGCCACTCCTGTCCTGAAACTCTCTTCTCCGACTGCAGTCAGGCCTCAGTTTCCCCAGTCCCTGTTTCTTCCTCCTCCAGGATGCGCCCTCCAGGCTGGGCTGAGGGCCCGGGGAAAAGCCTTCGGGGAGCTGGATGCCTTCCCCCAGCCCCCGCCCCCCCCCACCATGCTGCCAGCCTTGGGGGGCATACCCGCTGAGCACAGGGCCTGGGGGGCACTAAGTCCCTCGGCTGGGGGGATCCGACTGTTCCCAGTGCCCCAGTGCCTCCCCACTTCTGCTCAGAACTGCCCCTGGGTGACCATGGCCCTCCAGAGTCACATCACCCCCGGGGCCCGAAGGTCCCTCTGGCCCCACCCGATGGTGACGCGGGGGTGCTGAGCCTCTCACAAGTCCCGCCCGATGCACCCTGGGGTCCGCTCCAGCCCCTCTTCTTGTGGGGATCCAGAGGGTTCGTGGGGTTTGGGAAAACACTTCATATGACGCTACAGTGCCCCAGAGCCCAGGCTGGGCTGCATCGGGTGCTCCTCACCCCTGTCCCACCAGCCCCACGGGTCCTGTCAGGGAGCAGGGGGCGTGATGGACGCAGACAGAGACACACCCTCCGCCGCCCCGCAGGCCCCGCAGGCCCCGAGCACAGTCCCTCGGGGCTGCAGCTTCCAACAGGCCCACCGAGGCGGTGGCTGCCCGTCCTGGGTGGGGGTGGGGAGCTTATTCCAGGCTTTCTTTCTACACATGGCTCTGAGATGGGCCCCAGGCCAGCCGCCCACAGGCCCCAGGGTCCCAGTTCTCTCAGGGGGCCCGGGGTCCACCTTCTGACAGGACTTATGGTGGAAACCTCCCCAGTGACCCTCTTGTGGGGTCACCCCCAGGCTCCTTGGGGCCCAATCCTTTGGGACCCCTGCTTCCCGCCCACTGGCCTCACCTTCTGGGCCTCACCCAGAGCTCATGGGAGGAGGAGGGTCTTTCTCTCTCAGCCGGATTTTCTCCGCCTGAGGAATTCCACAGCCCAACCCCCAGGACAACTACAGGGATGAACCCTGCTGGTGGCCGGCGGGTCCTGGGGGAGGGGTCAGCCCGAGGCCCCAGGGGGAAGGCACTGCTGGTCTGCCAGGCCAGAGCTGGCTTTCTGTCCCTGAGCTGCCCTAGGGGGTGGTGAGGCAGGAGGAGGGTCCCTATACCAGGAAGGGGCTCCGTTTCCCCAGAGGCGCCCTCAAGGGCTGGTGGTTCAGCTCAGCCCCCGAGTGCCCTCTGGTCGCAGTGTGCATGTCGGGGGAATGTCAGCGAAGACGCCATTGGGCAGGTAGCGGCAAGTCTGGACCCATTTTATATTCTCCGCACCTTGGGGGGCATGGTCCTTGGCTGAGGGAGCTGAGAGCACAGCCACCTTGGGTCGGAGACCACAACCCGGCGACCCAGTGAGCCCAAAGTCAGGAATGAACTCAGGCGGGCAGCACCTGTGTGACCCACGCACCCCCAAGGGTCTCCATAGTGCTGGCAGCGCAGGCCCAGGTCTCTCCAGAAAGGAGCCTCTGGAGCCCGGCCTGGCCGGCAGCCCCAAGGAGTCTGCCTGGGTGGCGCAGGTCCTGCCTTCTGGGATGGCTGCCGTGAGCCAGGGTGGCACCACTGTCCCAAGTCCTGTCTGGGTCAGCGTCCAGCCTGGGGTCCCTCTTGGCCTCGGAGAGCAGAAATCACGGCCTCCTGCACGGGGAGGGCCCAACTGCCCAAGGTGTCGGTTGGAGGACGGAATTCTCAGGCCCGTGTGGCTGTTGGGGACAGGGCCCCCGGGAGAACCTTGGTTCACAGACTCACTTTCTCAGGAGACGAGTCCCCAGTGAGCCCTGGGGACAGGGACTCGTGACTCATAGTGGCGTCTCTTGGGGGTGCCTGTAACCAGCTGAGCGGCAGCCCAGCAGTCGTAAGTACTGGCTGGACCCACCCCTCCGTCCTGCCTGGTGCTCCCCAGCTCCCCCACGAACCATGTGCCACGACGCCCCTCGCGTCGCCTCGGGCTGGCTTTTCTCCGGACCCTGTGAACTCGGGTTTGTCCTCAAACTGTCCCCTGGTGGCTGGTCATCGAGAACACAGCCCACGTCCACATCCTTTCTCAGAGAACACCTCCTGTGCTGTCTGATGGCGGCTGGCCTCCCGCGGGACGCTCAGGGCCTCGAGAGGCAGAGTGACCTTGGGCGCACCGTCTCCCAGGGCCTCAGAGGCCCAAAGGAGGCCCTGGTTGGCCCAGAGGGGCTGCGACTTCCCTCCCCCACCCCCACCCGTGAGCCCACATAGGCTGCTCCAAGGCCTGACCCTCCTGTCTTCTCAGGCTCCCTGGACCTCAGACCTGGGCAGAGTGCCCCGTGCAGCCCTCCCCGCCCCACTCCGGAGCTGGCCCTGCCCCCTCAGGACCCCAGGTAGTGTCCACTGACCTGTCTTGTCCTTACCTTTGTTCTAACCCCTCACTGCCTTCGGTTTTCAATGGGCATTCCGTCTCCAAAGAGGGTCGGCTGGGCCCGCCACAGACGGGCTGTACCCCGGTGAGAGGGGCCTGGGGGCAAAGCCCCCTGAACCTTGCACTCGAGACCCCTTGTCATTTTCCATGAGAATCCTAGGACTTCGTGACTCCGTGTGGGATCCCAAGTGTCTCCCACACCATGGGATGGTCTTCACGAACATGACCTTAGCCCCTGTCCGCAGTTTCCTTCCTCTGGTTTTGACCACCCACAGCTTTTTAAAAAAAGATTTATTTATGTATTTGGGAGAGAGAGACAGAGAGAGCGTGCAGGTGAGTGTGAGCCGGGGGAGGGACAGAGGGAGAGGGAGAAGCAGACTCTCCACTAAGGATCCCGAGATCATGACCTAAGCCGAAATCAGGACTCCGACCCTTAACCAACTGTGCCACCCAGACGCCCCCATGTCTGGCTTTTTTTAAACCCAGGAAGCATAGTTGAGTCCTGAGTCTGTTCATGCATCTCTCACTTTTCTGTAGATTAGATTCCCGGCAGCAGGATTCCCAGTCAAGGACTGTGCTCTCTGGGGGTCTTGGCAGACACCCCCTCAGGGCTGTTGTCTTCGGTGACCTTTTAAACAATGTTTATGGGTGAATAACATCTTTCATATGCGTTTCTGGGATGAGCCTGACCCTCCTTGCCAAGTCGACTTGCGGGATGCCTGAGTAGTTTTGCAGGCTGCCGACCCCCCCAACCCCCCAGCCCGCCTCCATGGGGACCCCCGCAGAGGTGGACGGAGTGGGGGGGGCCACAGCTTAAGGCCTGCAGGCTGAGGGGACCCGGCATGGGGGGGTGTGGGCAGCAGGGAGCAGGAGGTCACCGATCCGGCAGAGGTGGAGGGAGAGGCGGGGTCTGGCGGGAGGAGGGAGACCCGCCCTCGCCCCTCCCCCAGCTGCCTCCCCAGGTGACCTCTGTCCTCTCTGACCAAAGTATCCTCTTTGGGATTTGGTTACCGTGAGCCACCCTAACATCACCTCTTCGGGTCTACTGTCCCCTTTCTGACTTTGGGGTCTCACCTCACCTTCTCCAGGAAACCTGCCCAGGCTTCTTCCACCGTTCCCAGTAGCAGCCTGGCCTCACCCCAGGCTTGCAATGGATGACTATGGCCTTTGTCTTAAGCATGAAGAGGGTCTTGGGGACCAATCTGCAAGAAGGGGGTTCAACATCCAGGGAAAACTGTCTTCTCCAGACACGTCAACACCGAGCCAGAGCCCGTAGCCGGAGCACAGGCCATGGGGGTCTGCGTGTGGACCCGCACCTGTGTGGGGGGCGCCCTCGGGGACGGGTCAGCACGAGTCACGCCAGAGCAAGAGTGGGGTCTGCTGGGGTCGGGAAGGAGTTGCAGGGGCCCCACTTGAGGGAACAGCCAGCTCAGCCAGGGCGGGGAGGGAAGGGTCTGACGCAGCCCCTGAAGGAACAGGGCACTCGAGCGTCTGGGCGAGAAGTCTGGGTCTGACGTTGGGATGTGGGGGACGCCTGGTCGAGGGTGGCTTGGGACAGAGGGCAGGACTGGGCTGAACTTGTCAGCTGTCACACCCTCCAGGCCTGGGGCAGAGGGACCCCAGACGTCTGTCGAGTGGGGGCAGAAAGGTGGCCAGAGGGAAGGAGCGGGGAGACTCACAGGGGCACGGGGTCCCGAGACACAGGTTTGACTCATGAACACCAGATGGTGCCCATGTCTTCGCTGGCACGGAGCCGGGGCGGGGGGAAAGATCCCAGGTGCCCAGGTGCCCGCCGTTCAGGGAGAGGCTGGCCGCTTTCCTCGGCTCGCCGTTGGGTGCATCTACTCAAGGCACAGACTCGTGGGTCTGCGCGCCTTCGCTCATCCCCATACACGTTGGGGCTTTGGGGTGCAGACCGCCCCCTGCCTCCAGAGGGGAGGGTGCCGGGTGAGGGCTGGTGGGCGAGGGCCAGACGGCCCCCTGGAGGCCGTGCTTTCTGGGAGGCCTGAGGCAGAGGCTGGAAGAGAGGTAAGGGCTCGGGAGAGGTCTGAGGGTCCTTTGGGGGCAGTGGTGGGTGAATGGACAGTTTTGGGGAGCCCCGGGGAGTTGAGGTGAGGGGAGCGGGAGGGGGTCCACAGGATGCCAGAGCCCTAGGGTGGCCATGGTCTCAGAGGTGCCCTCTCTCAGAAGAAGAGTCCCCAGGTCAGGGCCTTGAGGGAGGTCTATCTGCAGGCGTCTGGGTTATGTAGGTCCAGCCCAGAGAGGGTCTGTGGGGCCTCCAGGCGGTCCCTGAGCTCAGCCTGGCAGCATCGGGGGCACCTGGAGGCTTCTGAGAATGCAGAATTTGGCCTGTCCTGGGCCCTCTGAACCAGAAGGTGCCCAGACCCAGGCCCCTCACCATCTCCTCATGCTGGGGAGCCTGGTAGACGGGTGGTTGGGTGTGGATGGTCGGAGGCTGGTGAGGGCCAGGGAGGGCCCAGGCTGCTATGGGGCACATGACCCTTCCCCCCAGCTCAGGCCAGACGCTAAAGCTTTGGCACCTCTCTCTGGTCCCTGAGCTGTAGTTGTACGGACAGTGGGAAGCAGAGAGTCCAGACCGAGTGGTCACTGCCACACGATCACAGGACTCGGAATCCCAGAGTGTCTAGGGAGGGGAGCCTGGGGCCTGGCAAGGTGGGAGGGCCTTGGATGTCAGCTCCAGGTAGGAACCCCATCCTTCCCTCCTTTCCATGTCCCCTGGGGACCCCAGTAAGTTCGGGGTGACTGACTGAGGTGGGGGGTCCCCTGATAGGGTTGGGTGACCTGCTGGGGGTACCTGGTAGAGTTGGGGTGACTGGGTCTGACTGGTCCTACCCTCTGCCCCCACCCCAGGACCTGTGCTCCCAGGAGGTGCCGCTGTCCATGGTGGCTGCCCCCAGCGATGACCCTCACTGTCCCCAGTGGAGGTCCAACTGCCTGTCCCCCACAGAGGAGCAGGAGTGGGACAATGGTGAGTAGAGTGGGCAGGGGGCTGTGGAGAGCGGGGGTCCAGGGCCTTCAAGGGCCTTCTGGGCTGTCTCTGGTCGGCACTGTCCTGGTCCCCTGGAGCGCACCCCTTCCCTCATTTCAGGCCTCTCGTGTCCACTGTCTGAGCGTCTGCTCGGTGCAGGGCAGGGACGCAGGGCCTAGGGCCGCACCGAGGGGTGTCGGGGTCTCACGTCTTCCGGGGGTGGAGACAGCTCCTTTGCACCTGACAGAAACTTGTAGAAAGGCAGGGTCTCTGGAGCCTTACCCAGTGGTCGAGGCTTGATTTGGAGCCTTGCTCTGCCTGCCTGAGGCGACGCGAAGGGCCGCAGCTGGCCCTGTACCCACGGAGTCAGGGTCACAGCTCTGCGGGCGCAGGTGCGGGAGGCGGGACACCCGGCGTCCCCCCTCGGCGCTGCCCCGCCTACGACCCTGGGAAGGGAGTGGCGGGTGGTCTCCCGCCCGCTCTGGGGGCCCAGACCCTTTGAGAGTGCTGTAAACGCAAGCATTTTGTGGTTATTTGTGGTTCCGGTGTCAGGCAAATAGATTTTGAACAAACTTCTATTGAATGAAGGAAGGAGCAGGATAGCTGGACGGGCGGGTCCAGCGGGCAGGGGGCGGGTCCAGCGGGCAGGGGGCGGGCCCAGCGGGCAGGGGGCGGGCCCAGCGGGCAGGGGGCGGGTCCAGCGGGCAGGGGGCGGGTCCAGCGGGCAGGAGGCGGGTCCAGCGGGCAGGGGGCAGGTCCAGCGGGCAGGCAGCGCCGCCTGTGAGGCCGCCTAATAGGCAGCCTGGGCCTGGCTCTCGATTTAAGCAGTGACCCTGGCTGTGGGGATCAGCTGGGGTGGGGGGTCCCCGAGTGGGTGTGCTGGGACACACCAGTGGGCCCGAGACTGTGGGGCAGGCCGTGGCTGGGAGGGCAGAGCCCGCAGGTAACGCTGCTTCGGCCGGCGACACCTGACCCCAGGCCTGACTTTGTTTCCATTCCTGGGGGGCCCTGGCTTCGCTCCCACCTCTTTCTCCTGATCAAAGAAGTATGGATTAGCGTTGCAAAGTGTTAGAGCGCTTGGAAACCTGCTCTGAGGGTTCTCTTCGCTCCCAGGCTGTGTTGGGGCCTGAGACAGGAAGCCTCTTGGCGGAGTGGCTTTGAACGTGATTTTTATTTATGCTTGAGACCTGTTGTTAAATCTCCTTTTGAAGAGGACGAATTCCTGCCCCCTCTGGCCCCGGGGGTGGGAAAATGCCCTCACTTCTCACCCTGCCCCCCTCCAGCCCGGCCTCGAGGATACACATCTCCTGTCTCTGGGGGGTTTGTTTGTTTGTTTGTTTGTAAAGATTTTATTTATTTCTTTGACAGACAGATCAGAAGTAGGCAGAGAGGCAGGCAGAGAGGGGAGGAAGCAGGCTCCCCGCTGAGCAGAGAGCCCGATGCGGGGCTCGATCCCAGGACCCTGGGATCATGACCTGAGTGGAAGGCAGAGGTTTTGACCCACTGAGCCACCCAGGCGCCCCATCTCTGGTGGTTTTAATTTGCGTTTCTTTAGCCAGCAGCGAGGTCCCATTTTCTTATTTCTCTGTCGGCCAGGCTTTCCTCTGGGCATCTCTCCTCCCCATCTCCGGTCGTAGGAGAGGTCCTTATGCAGTAATAGTGACCTGCTGTACACACGGCAAAAATCTTTTCTGTGTCCCCTGCATGGTGGGCTGTGCTGACTGCGTTGCTAGCCTGAAAACTCTGTTCCGGTCTCTGCATCCCGCTGAGAAAGCTCTTCTCTCCTCTGGGAGAGAATGTTAGAATATTAGAGAATCTCTCTAATAGCAAAGCCCAGTCTGCTCAGAGCGTTTGCAGTTTTCATTTAGAAATTCCAGTATCGTCACTGCCTGCTGATTATTCTGGTGTGACAAGTACTGTAGAGACCTAAGTTTTTATTCCAAATGACAAACTTCGGGTACCTGTTCTCTTGGGCTGGCGTTCGGCACTCCTGTCGTAAGGCGCGTTCCCTTTGCTGGGGGGCTGGCTTCTGCAGGTGGTCACGCCTCCCAGCTGTGTCCCAGCCCCCTGTCCCGAGAGGCGTCTGCCCTCTGCACTTCCGGCCTTCAGTCTGGCTGGCTGCTTTCCCACCGCTCTCACGCAGATGCAGATGCAGACACGCTGCCAAGACAGTCACTCAGGCCGCATGACTCAGGGGCCCAGCCAGAGCCAGGACTGGGGATGCAGCTTCTCTCTGGCACCCCCGACACAGGGTTGCTTCTCTGCGGTCTGCAGGTCAGCCAGAGAGGGCGATCTTGGAGGAGCCCCTGAAAGACAGACCACTCGAGGAGGAAGCCCTCGTTGACAAAATCAGGACCATGTCTGTCTTGGAGAAGAACGTGGTGCTGGACACCATCCACCACTGCATCAAGGAGCAAACCCAGGTGGGATTCTAGGAGACCCGCTCGCCCCTGAAGGACACCCCCCTTTGCCTCAGGATGGGTGCGCACAGAGGGAGAAGGCTCCAAGCACATAGAGAGCTCAGCTTCGGGACCTGGAATCTGGCCGAAGGCCAGCCCAGGCTCAGGGACTCTTGCTCAGAGGCAGGGAAGAGGGGAAATCCAGCCAGTGGGGAAGAGTCTGTGCAAAGGCCCTGAGGCTGGCAAGATGGTGGCAGGAGAGGCCAGCGGGGCCAGGCCATCAGAGGCTCACCAGCCTCTGTCCTACAGGTTGCCAGGGATCAAGGAGAAGTAGACCTGGCCAGAATCACACTTGAAGCGAGTGCCCTAGTGGGTTGTTGGAGGGTAGCACCCCCAAATCTCCCCTTACCTTTTGGCAGTAGCTTACCTTCCCTGCTCCCCCACAGGTGACCGCCATCCTTGGGGGTTCCTGATGGAGTTGGTGTCCAGCTCCCTGGGGTGGGGCGGGTGGGGCCCAAGCCCTGTGTCCTGCCTGCAGCTCATCGGGAAGGAGGTGGCTGACACCGGCATCCAGGAGCTCCTGGCGCCCTTGAACCTGGAGCTCAAGCAGCCTTTGGAGAAGGTCAGTCCTGGGTGATGCTGCCCAGGGTGTCCTTTGTGGTCTCTGAGACCCCCACGAGGCTCTGACTGTGGCCGAGCACGTGGCTGTTGAGGCACCCCCCGGCCCCACTCCCCAAGTGGGAATGTATGATCCGAAGCTCTGGGCCCAGGGACAGCCCCCCAGGCCCAGCCGGGAAGCAAACCAGGTGGGGGGGAGGGGCTGCGGTGACCCCACGTGCCTCCCCCAGTCTCACACAGGCAGTGGGCACAGCGGCCGGGGGGTGCTCCCCAGCGTCTTTCACGCAGTGGGGGCGGCTGCCCCTCGTCCTGCTGCCGGCCCAGCGCCTGCTCCATGCCTCCTCCTCCCAGACCTTCCTCTTCCACGTTTTTGGGCTGATCCTCAGAGAGACTACCGACCAGGAGCTAGTGAGAAGGCACCTGGCGGACCTCCTGGAGCTGTCCCACCAGTCCAGCAGCCAGCGGGAGGTGGGTCTGCTGCCCTCGCACCCCCGGGGGCCCTGAGTCCCCAGCACGGGCCTTGCTACTTGGGGTGCCTGACCTTTCTGCCCTCCACACCCCGGCTGTGCGACTCCCACAGTGCCCAGCACTGCGCTGGTAAATGGGGCCCCCGGCGCAGGGGCTGCCTGGTCCTGACCTCGGGACTGACGGCAGCTGTGGCCTGGCTTCATCCTGACCTGGTGGCCACAGTGGGGTGCACGCCCTTGAGGTCTGGGGTAGGCTCCCCTGCCTGCCTTTGTAGGGCCCGTGGGAGGCATGGGCGGGAGATGGCAGCGCACCCTGCGCAGCCACACGGGGACCAACTCATGGGCTCCTCCGGCCCCGCAGGGCATCGCGGAGACTGTCGGCATCGTGTCTTCCTCACACCTGCAGGCGGTGTGGGCCTTGCTGGAGCACCTGGGCCGCACCAGGTTTCTGAGGACCACCTTCATGTCCCCGGAGTGCCCGGTAGAGTGGGCAGCTGGCGGGCGGGAGGGCCTGGGGCCCGCAGACATCAGGTGGGCGCCCCGAGTTTCCGTTTGCTTGCTGGAAACGTGGACGCTGCCCTGCCTGCTTCCCTGAGCGGCTGGTGTGTGGCTCTCAGACCGTCTCAGTTCTTGCTGTGGCCTGGCCCTTGTGACCCTGGCTGCTGGGGCCCCACACGTGTGATCCGGAGCCTCGGTGGGGTCTGACGGTTGGCGACCATGGGCTTGCCCTGACCCCAGCTTCCTCACGGGGGCACTTCCCCTGCCGGTCTGCGCGGGGCCCCTGTGTTTTGTTGGTCCTCGGCTCCTCGCCGGGAAAAGCGGACGCGCGGGAGACCCTCAGAGGCCCTGGCCTGCCTGGAAAGGCAGAAGCTCCCGACTGGAGGGGTGCACGAGCTGGGGGCGCCCGGGGGAGGGCTGGCACCGGAGTGTGGGACCGACCAGCTCCCCGTCCACAGCAGTCAGACCCTGACAGGCACTGGAGGTGGGTCAGCAGCACGTACCTGCTGTGCTACGGGCAGATGGCCCTGCACGCCCGGGAGCAGATCCTGCCCTGGGTGGACAACATCATCTCCAGGATGGTCTACTACTTCTCCTGCAGCTGCTACGTGAGCCCGTAGGCTCGGGCGGCAGGGGCGCGGGGCGTCTGCGTGTGCACGGGGGCCGCCCGGCCTCTGAGCTGGGGGGGAGGGTGCTCGGGCTCTGTGGGGGAGGGGGAGGGACAAGGGACCCCTGCTGAGCGTCCGCGGCTCTGCACGGACAGGACAACATCCTGAAAACCAGCTTCCTCTTGGCGGCCATCATGCTTACGAAAGCTCTCAGGCAAGAGGACGGCACCCAGAGCTACAAGTTCACTCAGATACCAGACCTCATCCAGTGCCTCCTGGTGAGCGGTGCCCACGGGGGCAGTGAGCAGGGCGCCCGGCATGGGGAGCCGGGCTGGCACTCATGGCCAAGCGCCTCTTGTCTGACCACACCCTGCCCCCCCGACCAGCGCATCCTTCAAAAGGAGCCCAACTTCCTGGCCACCCTTTTCCGGCAGAAGGTCATATTGGTCATTGTGAAACTGAGGTAACTCTCCTTTGGGGTCCGGGAATGAAGACAGGCCAAGTCCTTTGTGGACGGGGCAGGAGTCCGCGTGTGTGTGAGGAGATGGATGTGGAAAAGGGGTCGCAGTGCGTGGGAGGGGCTGGCCCCGCTGAAGCCAAGGCAGGTGCCCCAGGGGGCTCAGGCAGGTGCCCCAGGGGGCTCAGGCAGGTGCCCCAGGGGACCCATTTGCCTTGTGGCCTATCCCAGACAGGTTGCCGACCTTGGCACTGACCGAGCACTGACCTGGTCACTCACCAAATCCTGGCCTCAGTCACACGCTGAGCCCTGACGCTGGCCACACACCCTGATCCTGGTCACACGTTGAACCTTAACACTGGTTTACGCTCTGGCCCTGACCTTTTCCACTGGCTGACCCCTGACCCCATTCACACTGCTGACAATGACCGCAGATGCCAGTGAGCCCAAACGCATTGGGACGGCCTTGCCCAGGCTGAATGAGCTCTGTGTTCCCCTACAGCGTCCCCCCCCCACCAAGCCAGAGTGTGAGGAATTTCTGGAATCCAAGCCCACTTCCGAATTTTAGGTTGAGAGCCTCTCCCTGCTGGGCGTCTGTCTCAGCCGGGGCTCTGTGGAGAAGTCCGCAATCTTCGTCCTTCTTCCAGCAGCCTGCGGCCGAGCCTCAAACCCATGGTGAAGTCCCAGATCCTGCAGACCTGCCTGCAGACCCTGTTCATGCTCCCGCCCGGGGAGAGGTTGAAGAGCTGCTTACCTCCGCTAGACTCGGCCCCGGACGTCCTGGTGACTGCCTGCTCCCGGGCCGCTCTCCCGTCTCTGGGTGCTGGGTCCTGGGTGCTGGGCTGGTTTGCCGAGCCCTCGCCGCGTGTGCGAGCGAGAAGAGCATGGGAGAGAACCCTGGCCCGGGACGGCTTTCATCCTGGCTGTGCTGCAGCCTTGCCTTGACCCTGGGAAAGCCTGCGTCTTGAGGTCTGTCCCTGCAGTGGGGCTCTGGTCTCCGCGCTGCCCCACTGATGTTTTGAGGCTCAGAGAGGACAAGGGCGTAAAAGCAACCCCCAAGCGTGTGCCGCTCCTGCCTGCAGTCGGTCCGGTTCTGCTGTTGGGCCCAGTGTGCTGTCCCCCCAGGGGCCGGCAGAGACACATGCACCCCATGCAGGTCCCAGGTATCCAGAGTGCGGGCCAACGTGCTCTCCATCCGTCGGGAAGTGGAGTCCTGGTGACCCGCCTTTCGGGGTGCACCAACCGGAGGCTGGGGGACGCGGACCCCCCAGGAATCATTATTCTTTGAGGACTTTGGGTTTGGTCCCATGAAAATAAAGCAGAACAGGCAGTGAAATGTCCAGCCCACTAAGTGTTAACACACGTCCCTGGCCCTGTTGGTGACAGACAGCAGACCGGCATGGAGACAAGTCAAGGCGGGGACCTGAGCCGTGCTGGTGCACTTTGGGGCAGCTCCAGAGGGCAGGGTGGGGGACACAGGAGAAGGGGACCACCATGCAGCCGCTGGGGGTCTCCGCTGACCCTCCGGGGGGCTCTGGCGCCAAAGCAGCTGACTTTGAGCCCCAGCGAGCCACTGGGACGTATGCGTGGGGGCCAGGTCCGGAGCGGCCAGCAGCTAGGACGGTGTGCCTGGACCCCACGCCCGACCTGTAGCTGGAGCTCCGAGGAGGGACGGGCCAGGCGCCAGACGGGATGCCACTGGGCACGACCCCGCGTGGGAGCTGGGTCTGGTTAACGGGGTTGACCCCCAGAGTGGAACAGGGTGCACAGTCGAGTATGCGATTTTACACATTTTCCCTCTGAGACTATCCTCAAAATCAGGATGGCGGGCGTATTTATCACCCCAAGCTTCCTCAGGCCACCGTGGAGTCCCTCCTCCTTGCTATTGCCGTCATATCGTCTGGATCTTCTAGAACTCCCTTCCTGTAAGTGCTGCTGTGGCGCACAGTATGCGCTTCTCTGCCTGGACTGGCCCTGCCGCCGGAACGGCCCAGAGGCTCATCCGCACCGCGCAGCTGCTGTTTGCGGCCCCGTGCTCTCTGCTGCAGCTCAGGCTCTGAGTTTGGGGGTGACCGAGGGTTGGTGTACTCACCCGTCGCTTCCGGTTTGGGACTCTTTGGGATAGTCTGCTGTGCGTGCAGCTCTTTGTACCAACCTGATTTCGATCTGGAGGTGAATACCCAGGACAGGGAGGGCTGTGTTTGACTCGCCAAACTGCCTTCCGGATGGGCTGCGCTGCCTCATAGCCCCCCCAGCGCGGCCGAGAGCTCCGGGTCCTTCGACGTCCCCGTCCGCACACGCTGGAGTCGGTCTTACATTCTGGCCATTCTGTTGCGGGGGTCGGTGATTCTAGCGGGGGTTTCGAATTTCATCTCTCTGCTGACGAAGATGCGGAACATCTTTTCATGTGCTTTTCACCATCTTTATGTCTTCTTTGGGGAGGTGTCTGTCCAAATCTTGTTCCTAATTTGTAAGTTGGATTATCTGTTTGGTCATTAGTGTCTAGAGTCCCTTTTCTTCTCTTTCTTTCTTTCTTTTTTAAAGATTTTATTTATTTGACAGGCAGAGATCACAATTAGGCAGAGAGGAGGGGGGAAGCAGGCTCCCTCAATCCCAAGACCCTGGGATCATGACCTGAGCCGAAGGCAGAGGCTGTAACCCTCTGAGCCACCCAGCCGCCCCTAGAGTCCCTTTTCTAATTGCGATGTGAGTCCTTTAGCGAGTGATTTGAAAACACTTTTTTCCCATCAGTGGCTCATCTTTGTATCATCTTGTCTTTTCTGCAGAGAGGACGTTTTTTACTCGAAGTTCTATCTACCTATTTTTAGTTTCAGGGACCGTGTTCCTGGTGTTGTATCAAGGAACTCTTTCCTTCAGCCAAGGTCACCAAGATTTGTCTCCTAGGTTTTACCCTCAGGTCCATGACGTTTTGAGCTCTTATGGGGGTCTGGTCTGGAGCGAAGCTTCTTGTGCGTGGAACCTGGTTGACCCAGGACCCCCCAGAGCCCAGCCGTGCGTGGAATAGATCATCCCTTCTCTTCTGGGTCACCTTTGTGCCCCTAGAAAATCCGCTGATCGTGTATCTGCTTCCGTTTCTGGCCTCTGTTCTGGTCTGCATATCTGTTGATCTGTTCTTTGTTTCATTTTGTTTTTTAGGATTTATTTGTTTGAGAGAGAGCAAGAGAGCATGGGCCAGTGAGGGAGCAGGACAGGACAGGGAGGGGCAGCAGGAGACGGGGCCTTAGGCAGACGCCAGGCTGAGCCCGACCTCGGGCTTGATCACAGGACCCTGAGAGCACGAAACCAAGGGACGGAGTCTTCCCTACCTGCGCCGCCCAGGCTCCCCTGGCTCTGTCCATCTGCTTATGCTAAGGCCACCCTGTCCTGCCCTGGGAGCTTCGGGTAAGTTCGGAAGTGGTAGAAGTCCTTCATACTGGCTCATCTTTCTCAAAGTTGTTTCTGCATGTCTAGGTTCTGCATTTACATCTGAGTTACAGAACCAGCAGGTCAGCTTCTAGACGTACACTGATTCCATAGATAGATCAGGGGGAACTGACATCTGGAAATCATTTTGTCTTGTAATCGAGGTGCTCGACGTGCCGACCGGTTCACTTCGGTGGTCTCTGAGCCCCTCGAGAGCTCCCCGGTTTTTCGTGTTTGATGTCTTGCACGCCTTTCGTTGGATTCTCTCCTGTGTATTTTGCATATTTTTCTGATATTGCCAGTAATATTTAAAATTTTCCTTTCCCTTGGAGTGCCTGGGTGGCTCAGTGGGTTAAAGCCTCTGCCTTTGGCTCAGGTTATCATCCCCGGGTCCTGGGATCAAGCCCCGCATCGGGCTCTCTGCTCAGCGGGGAGCCTGCTTCCTCCTCTCTCTCTGCCTGCCTCTCTGCCTACTTGTGATCTCTGTCTGTCAAATAAATAAATAAAATCTTTAAAAAATTTTTTTTTCCTTTCCCCTTGTTCATTGCCAGTATGCAGAAATACAACTGACTTCGGTACATTGATCCTACATCTTCCCGGAGCTCTGCTGAACCACTGACGAGCCGTTTAGAGACTCTGTAGGACTCTGATGGCTTCTGGGAATAAAGGGTCTCCTTCTTTCTCTTCAGTGTGGATGCCGGCCCTATCTCCTTGGCTTCCCGCACTCGCTAGAACCTTCCGCGCCACGCGGACCGGCACGGGTGGGAGCAGACATCCTCTTGCCCTGGGTCTCATGGGGCAGACCCCGCCTCGGTGCCCTGTGGGCCGTGGCTGTGGCTTCCTGTGGGCCCTCAGACGCTCCCCGTCCGGCTGAGAAGGTTCGCTTATCCTTCTGGTTTCCTGAGCTCATTTGCCGAGGCGGATGCTGGGCGGGGTCAGACGTTTTTGCGTATCCGTGGAGATGATCGACTTTGACACATTGTGTTTTCGTCCTCACTCAGTTCCAAGTACTTTCTGGTTTCTGTTTCTGTGCTGGGAGGAGTGCCTCGGGGTGCAGCCCGGGCCGGCGGTGCGCCCGTGGGGACATCTGTGGCTCTCTGGGCTCGGTCCCTTCCTGAGGCCTTGGGGGCAGATGGAACACCGCAGCAGTTAGCACGGGAAGACCTGGCAGGCACAAGGGTGCTGCCGGTCCTCCCTGGGGCCCAGGGTGAGGATAGGGTCCGGCACGGATGTCACAGCCATCTCCCTGAGCCCCGCAGGGAGCAGCGACCAAGCCCTCATCAGGGGCAGTTCACGGAGCCCCAGGGGAGAGACGACGAGCGGGTCGGCCACAGAGGCTGGTGTAACCACCCTGACGCAGGGTCGCGCTCTGCCCTGTCAGGCGCTGTACAAGAAATCCATGCAGGCGCTGGACCTGCTTCTCCAGAGCTTCCTCTCCGAGAACAAGAGCATGGACGAGATGTGCTTCCTGCTGCAGGTGCGGGCCGGCGGGGCACGGGGCGCAGAACTGGCGGCTCTCGCTGCCCAGCGCGATCCGGGCCCTGGACTCTCTAAGGTCCACTCAGGGTGGTCCCTCCTATACGGGGGCGGGGCAGGCTGGCCACTGTGCCCCACACCGCTGACCCAAGGGCTCCAGGGGTTGTCCTCTCACGAAGGCAGTGGCGGGCGTTTCAGAAGAGTTAAGGACTCTGCAAGGATCAGGTGACCTTGATCTGGTGACCTCCAATGCAGGCGCCCCTGAGGGCGGGGAGGAACAGACTCGGATGGGATGCGGGCCCTTGCACAGCTGGAGACAGACCCTCAAACTTCCTGGCTCCGGTCTGCCCACCATCCCCTACCGCCGCTGCAGCCCCTGAGGCCACTGAGGCCGCCCCAGGGTCTTTCTGGGTCCCGTGGTCCCAGACCTGGCCTCACCTGAGGGAGCCGGGCCGGTGGCCAGACCTAGAGGGGTGAACCATCCGGGGGCGGGACGGGCATGGATCGCCCCGCTGTGACTCGGCCCCAGCGGCCACGTCCAAGGCCAGGTATGGGCGGCGAGGGCCCACGGGCTCCCCTCCCCACGGCAGCACGTGGAGCCCTGGCTGCACTCAGACAAGAGCCACGAGCGCAAGCGAGCGGCACAGACCACCTTCCTGCTCCTCCAGTACACGGTGGACTACGTGACACTCACTGTGAGCGTCCCCCTGCCCTGCACCTGTGGGGAGGAGGGGGGGGGCGCGCGAGGGGAGGAGCAAGGACACCCCCCAGGGCCTCCTGCCTCCCTGCGGGACCGACCCTCCCCCCCAGGTCTCACAGTCACTATTCGCCGAGCATCCGGTGGCTAGGCACGGGGCTGGGGGACGACACAAAGACCCTGTGGTGCCCCTGTCCTGGGGCAGAGGTTGCGGTTCAAATAGCACAGTCTGGGAGATCTTGCTGGCAAGGCTGCCTCGGAGCAGAGACCTGGAGGAGGGTGGGGAGAGAGACTGGGGGGCAGAGGGAGCACATTCCGGCCCAGGGAACAAAGAGCACAGGCCAGCCTAGACGCTGGGCCCAGGACGGAGGGAGGGACAGCGGAGAGCAGGGGCGCGGGGCGGGGTGTCTGGACCCAGGCCGGCTTCCCCGAATGGCCTCCCCAGGAAGAGGCCACACCCTCCCTGCTGGGCCACCAGCTCGGCCTGCTGGCGCTGCTGTGGCAGGACAAGGACCCGGTGACGCGAAGCCACTCCCGCCAGAGCATCTACTTGCTTCTGCAGCTTCTGATCCAGCAGAAGGGTGGGGGG
The DNA here is from genome assembly GCF_022355385.1 of Mustela nigripes. Classification (NCBI taxonomy): domain Eukaryota; kingdom Metazoa; phylum Chordata; class Mammalia; order Carnivora; family Mustelidae; genus Mustela; species Mustela nigripes. Next base: position 196,098,366 of record NC_081559.1, on the reverse strand, counting down.
GGGGGGGGGGGGCGGGGGGCTGCGGCCGCCAGGGTCCCGGCTTCCTGACAGGTGCCCCTCCTCAGGGAGCACGGAGCAGTTCATTCTTCTGAATAAGATGAAGAACTTCGAGGCAAAGGCCCGCAGGCAGTCAGAGAAGAAATGCTACAACGTGGTGAAGGTGGTCCTGCTGCAGCGGGGGGAGGGGCGGTGGGCCCCACGTGGAACCCCGGAGCGCCGCCCGCCCGTTCTCTAACCTCTGTGGGGGGCTGGGCAGGTGGAGCGGGCTGGACGCCGCACCCTCCCGCCTGTGACCTGGAGACAGCGCCCACCCCCCACCCCCCGCCGAGTCAGGGTCTAAGGTTCTCCTTGACCTCGGCCGTGGCGGTCCTCATGGCCTTTCCTCTGTGGTTCCTCAGGAGGGTAACTAGTGGGTCTGCCGGGACTGGCCCGCACTTTCCCCTCGGCCTCTGCCCTCCCTGCGCTGGGTGTCTCCTTCCCAGTCCAGGGTTTGGGTTCAAGTCCGAGCTCCGCCTCCAATGGCCTGGGGGGTGTCCAACCCTTCCATTGCCTCGGTTTCCCTGCCTTCATGCAAGGGTCCCTGGGCCCGACCCCCAGCCTGCTGGGACAGGAGCCACAATCCCTTGCCTCCACACACACAGACGGCCTCCAGGATCCCTCCCGGGGGGGCAGGGTGCTCAGAAGCCTGCTGTCCTGGTGGGGTCCCTGGAAACAGCCCGGGGACAGGGGTTCCCAGGCAGTTCCGAGGACGAAGCTGTGTGCTCAGGAGGAGGGGGGGAGCGAGAGCGGCAGGGACGAGCCGAGGGTCGAGCCGGGGGCGAATGGTCTCAGCTCAAGCCACAGGAGGGCCGCGGTGTGAAGCGCACCCCCCGAAGCAGAGGCTGGGCCCTTGGACTCCGAGTCAGTCCCTGGCTGTAGGCGGCTCCTGAGGGGCCCTGACCTCCGGACAGAACCGCTTGCTCCCATCACCATCCCCAGAGCAACTGTCTGGAGCAGCGGCAGTCACCATGGAGCCAAGCTGGGGAGGAGGGTCACCAACAGTCCGGTGGGGAGGGGCGACCGGGCAGGGTCCTTTCGGGGGTCCCTGCACATCTGCATCCTGGCTCTCACTCCGCCTCGGAGTCAGAACTGTGCCCCCTCTCCTCGCCCCAATTAGGAGAGACCGGGGCTAGTGCCCCCGTGGCCCCTCACCACCCCCCACCCTGCACCCCGGCCCAGGCCTTGAACAGGAGCCTGACGGTGGCCCAGCACACGCAGCTCGTCCTCACCCTCGTGGAGAGGCTGGGCAGCCGCAGCCAGCCACAGTGCGACCTGGCCTCGCAGCTGCTCCTGCTGCTCCTGGAGGAACGCCGCGTCAAGAGAGAGCAGGTGCGACCTCGTGGCCGGCCCCGGGCCGGGGGCGGGCAGCCAGCCAGCCAGCTGCACCTCCGACGTGTCCGTGAGCCCGTGGGCATGTACACCTTGTCACCAGTGCCACTGAGCCCCAGAGGCGGTGGGTCCGGAGGGCGCCCCCGGCCCCCAGCACTGCACGGCCCCAGGTGGTCACGGTGACACCCGCTCCCCGCTGCCCTTCCACGCGCAGGTGGCCGAGATCCTGCAGGGCCTGTTCCAGGAGCTGTCCTCTGTCATGTTCAAGGGCGTCCTGCAGACCATGATGAAGGTGGTGACGGTGCTGGGGACTCAGTACACCCAAGAGACTGTCGAGGTGATACTGTCCCTGGGTCACCCCTCCGAGAGGTAGGTCCCCTGTGCCCATGACCCTGAGGCAGATGCCTGCACCTCACCACTCCAGACACCACACACTGTCTCTGGGCAGACTCCCCCGCTCCTGAGCAGGCCGCTGTGTGCTCGCCCGCCTGTCCTCTCCTTCCCAGACTCTGGAGCCAAGGCCAGGGGGGTCCCTGGAGCTGTCCCAGGCTGAGGGGTTAAAGGAGGCTCCAACAGTCCTAGGAAGGGGACTTTCGGCATGGAAGTGTCCCTCAGACTCAGAGAGCCCTTAGAGGCCAAATCGCAGGGGCCTTCGGAGGTCAGCTGGGCGACCCAAAGGACCTAACTTGCCCCAAGCAGCACCCCCAGCTGGCCAGGGCCCCGGGCCCATACACAGACCGCCCCACTGCCCCTTGGGGCTAGTGTTCACTTTCTAAGCTGCACCTGGGGATGTTAGATGGGCCCGGCGGCAGGAAGCTGGAGCCCTGGACAAAGTGGGGGGCCCTGGGCTGCGGAGTAGCCCCAGTCAGAGCACCCCTGAGTAGTCTGTGTGTGTGTGGCCTGAAGTCTGAGGGGTGCTGGGGGACCAGGGTGGCCCCAGGATCCTCTTGGGGAGCACCAGGCCATCACAGGGCCACAGTCCCTTCAACAGGGAGCAGGGCTCCCAGGCATGCAGCAACATGAGCCCCCCACCCCGTCCCCAGGGAGACACACCCAATGTGGTGCCCCTTTGCCTGGTCCATCTAATCGTAGGCGCCTGAGGGCTGAGCCCCACGTCCCCAGGGAGGAAGCAAGCTGGGGAAGGTCACTTGGCAAGGGATGGCAGCACAGTGGGAACAAGCTCTAATGTTAGGGAAAGCTAGCCTGGGCTGCGGGCTCTGAGCGGGGCTGGGAGGGCGACCTCACAGGCCGTTAGGACACAGCCTCCTGGGCTCCCCGAGGGAAGGGCTCCCTCTCCGCCCCCGATGGGCCCAGTCGTCTCCACTCCCACACGGCGAGGAGGTCACCCTGCTTTCCCGAGGGTCACATCCCACCGGCCCCTCCACCCCTGGCGGGACTGGGCTCCCTGCCTCCCCAGACAGGTCCTACTGCTGTGGAAGGCCCTGGCGGGCAACCCGAAGCTGGCTCGCAGGGTGCTCACCCTGCTCTACATGAAGCTGAAGGTGCGGCCCACCGGGAAGCTCCTCAGGCTCAGCCAGCCAGCGGAGCTCATCTCCCTGCTGGTGAGCCTCCTCCCCCCCCCCCCCCACCCCCCCCACCCCCGTGTGCCCCCAGCGCCCGCCCCCCTCGCAGCGGCGTTGTCATCCGGGGGGTGTCCTGTGGGATCCCCGGGTGACCCGGCCGAGGAGAGTCTCATCAGGAGCCGCCGAGGACCCTCGATGCTGAGCCCCAGCGTGGACCTCCCAGCCCCCACCAGGCACAGGCAGCAGGGGCCCAGGTGGGGGTGGGGTGGGGTGACGGCCACTCCGCTGGCCCCGGTGAGGGTGTCGCCTCCCCGAGTCCGGCTCTGTCGCCTGCTGCAGGCCCTGGGCACCATTTACGAGCTCCTGTACACCCGGGAGTACAAGGCCACCGTGCGCTGGGCCTTCGCGGGCCTCCTGGTGGGCCTCCTCACCCAGCTGCGCTACCTGTTTGAGCTGGGCGTGGTGGACGGCATCTCGGACTACGAGGAGGACGTCCTGGAGGTACAGCCCCTCAGCCCCTGCAGGTGAGACCTCTAACGTGGACTCGGGGCCCAGCCCCGCACCCCCGGGCCCCAGGCCATCCTTCCATGCACCCGTGGAAGGCCCTGGTGGGCCCCAGGCCCAGAGCTAAGTGCTGGGGACCCAGAAAGGGGTGAACTCCGGCCCCGGCTAGAGGCTCGCAGTCCGGGGAGCAGGGCCCCAGGGACCCAAAGCCGGCAGAAGCCGGAATCCCAAGACACAGCTTGGAAGGGGGCCGCTCCCCCGGGCCCAGATGGGAGAGGGAGGGCGCAGCTGAGGAGACCCTGGCCTGGAGCCCCGACTCCCCTCCTCTGAACACTCCACGTGCCCCTAGGACCTGCCTGGAGGCCCTGAAGGGTCTCTTCTGGACCACCAACTACTGGGAGGTGTTTGCCCACCTCAAGCTGCTGCGAGGCTGGGAGCTCTTCGAGCATCTGGAAACCTACACAGAGGGAGTAACCCTCTTGGCTAGGTGAGCGCGAGCCTGGGGGGGCCCGGCCCAGATGGCATCCCTCATGGGGCCCCCTGCACCCTACCCTGGGACCTGTCCCCTAGACTCTGTTGCCTGGGCCGTGTCTCTGACTGAGCAAGGTCGAGGGGGGCTGGGGGAACCCCTGGCCAAGGATGAAGACCTTGAGGCCCCTGTGTCTGCCTCTCCAGGGCCATGGCCCACTATGACTGTGAGGTCAAGGCTGTCCTGGGGCAGGCAGTCATCTCCCTGAAGAGCTCCGAGGAACGGGACAACATCGTGGCCATTCTCATCATCACGGAGGTCAGCCCCTCCTTGGCTCTGCCCTGCCCCTGCTCCTGGCCTCTGGCCTCTGGCCCTTAAGAAGTTCTGAGAATTGAACTTCCTCTGGGACCCTCCAATATGGGGGCTTCCTAACTTCTGCTTTCCGCATCCGACCCGCTTGCTGCCTGGAAATGCTTCCTTAAGCCCAAGCCCACGACCTCCCTTGGGCTACAGGCTGTTGGTCCCGGGCAGCTGACGGTGCCCACACCGCTCAGTTTCTCAACAGCCAAGAGCTCACCCAGTACGTGTCCCGGAGGACCGTGGACAGCTTCCTGAGCCTGGGCCTCAACCACCCCAACCAGCTGGTGCGGGCCATGAGCCTGAAGGGCCTCAGCAGCACGCTCATGCACCCCAAGAAGGTGAGACGAGGGTCTGCCTGCTCCTAGGCCAGGAAGACCGCAGGGAGGAGGAGGCATTTGAGAAGAGCCCCCTCTGATGGTCCCACTGGACCGGACAGGCGGGGAAGGCAAGTCAGGCCAAGGCAGGAGAGGGTGGGAATTTTAGGAAACCCCGCTGTATTGCCTAGGGCTGGGGCTTCTAGGGTTTCTGGAATGGAGGGGGCTGGGGGGCTGGGACTCTGGCTTCCTCACCTGACAGCCACACCACCTGGGTGTTCCTGCAAGGGCTGGGGCTCAGGCCCCTGCTGCCTGTGACAGGGAGGCGGGGCGGGCAGAGAGCCTCGGGGTCCATGGGGGAGGGGGACACGGTGGGGCAGGTGCAGAAGGCCGCTAGGGATGGAGCAGGGCGGCTGTGGAGTGGCTTTGTCTCCTCCCTGCCCCGCAGGTGGTGCTGCTCCGTGGGCAGCTGGCCGGGCTGCTGGACCGTTTCGGGAAGCCCGACCCCAAGGACCTCATGGGCCTGATGGAGATCCTGGGCGACATCCTGCACCGCCTGGGGACCCAGGGCGTCGGCGCTGCCAGCCTCAAGATGGCCCAGCACCTGCTGCCGCTGTTCGAGGATGTGAGGGCGGGGCAGCGGCGCAGCCAATCGGAGCAGCCGAAGCCGCTCCCCCCTCCCACCCCCGGGGCTTGTGGGTGGAGTCTTCCTGAGCCCTGCGGAAACCGCCCACAGTGTGCAAGTTTCTGGGAGGCCTCTGGGCTGCCAGGACTGTGATCCTGCCCAAGCCACATGCTCCTCCACCGGGAGGCTGGGGACCAGAGTGGGGGAGGGGGATGGGGCAGGAACGGCCCTGATCTGGGGGATCCCTAGTGCAGCCCAGGAGCTGATGGCAGGAGCGGCAGGAGGGGTGAGGCCGGGAGGGACCACAGGGCCCGGTGGCAGGTGTCTAGGGGCAAGTGTGTTGCAGTCCCCGAGGCTGGGTGAGGCCGTGGAGGCCCCAGGATGACCTGAAGCCAGAAGGGTCCCCATCCGGCCAGGGTCACAGAGCTCGACCGTCCCAGGTCTGGCCACAGGGCCCATGCCACAGCCCCGACCCGGCACGCCCCCGAGGCCCTGCAGAGAACCTGCCGAACAGCGGAGCGAAACCTTGGGGGCAAGAAGCCAACCCAACAGGAGGGCTGCAGCCACTGGAGGGGTGGCGGGAGGAGCGGGGACCGGCTGGAGAGAAGGCAGCCCCGCGGGCCGGACAGGGTCGCGCGGCGCGCTGGAGAGGGCGTGAGGGCCCAGGCCGCCGCCGCACCACGTCTGAGGCCAGAGCAGAAGGTGGGAGAGGGGGCAGGTGGGGGGCGGGCTGCTGGCGGCTGAGGGCTCCGGCGTCCCGTCCCGCAGGAGCAGGCCCCGGTGCGGGGAGGAGCCATCTCGCTGTTCGGAGACGTTGTCCACAGCGGCGGCAGGAAGTACCGGCCGGAGCTCAAGCCCTTCGCCTTTCAGGCTCTCGTGCCGCTGCTCCTCCACCTGGCGGACCCCTGCCCCGACGTGGCCACGGTGAGCGCCCGGCCTCAAGCCGCACAGGCAAGCGGGCCCAACGAGCGGCTGTCCAGGGCGGGCCTCCAGTCACCAAATGCCTTGGCTCGGACCCCTCACCCCTACCCATGCAGGCCTGCCCGCTGCCCCTCCCCAGTCCCTCCCGAGCCCGCAGGAAACTGCTTCTTTCCCACGGAGGGGCTTCCTTCAGTTCCAGGCCATCCCCCGCCCCCCGGGACCCAGCCCTCTGGACCCTTCTCTGGTGGCCTGACCCGGCGAGGAGACCCTCCCGCCGGAGAGAGGGCCTGGCGCCAGGTGGCTGCTGAGAGCCCGCGTGGCCAAGGAAGCGGGGGGCGGGGGCAGGGGGTGGACGGGAGACTAGGAGAAGGCAGCAGTGTCGCCCGCCCGTGGGAGGTGGAGGGGTACAGATGGGCGTTCGGAGGAGAGTGTCAAGGTAAGCAGGAGAGGCTGCCTGGAGGAGGCGGGCTTATAAAGCCTGGGAAGCTGGATAAGCTGCCCAGAGGCCAGAAGCCTCCTAGTGAAGGAGGGCAGTGCATTATCCGGGCCAGCGGACGTCAGGAGTTGGGGGAGTGCCGGCCTGGCCTGTGATCAGGGCCTCCTTGTTGCTGGGGGAGAGCTCAGTCTCCTGCGGACTTAGGGGCGAGCACGTGGCAGGTAGACTTGGGAAGAAACGGAGCTTTGCTTAAAGACTGGGTGGGCCAGTGCCCCCTCAACTCAGCAAGGCAGGGAAAGGCCCACTTGGGAACAGGCCTGTCTTAGTTCAGGCCGCTGCGGGGTTCAGGGTGGGGTAGGGCTGGTCCCCTCTGAGGGTCTCTCTCCTGGGTATGTAGACCACGTCTTCTCCCTGTGTCCTTACGCGGTTGTCCCCTTGTGTGTGTGTCCAAGTTTGTCCTTACAATGACACAGGTCAGGCTACCCTAGGGCCGCCCAGGATCCCTGTGACCTTAATCAGTTCCGTAGAGACCCCACAACCCGAGGTCGTGGGGTTATCTGGAGACAGAGGGACCCAGAGACTTTCTAGAGGGTTCTGGGACTACAGGCTGTGGCTATTGGGTGCTGGTGATTGAGGGGCTGGTCTTCCTTTCCTGGAAGCCTATCCCCTAGCCCTTGAGAGAACCCCTCAAGGTCAGGAAGGAAGCCGGGGTGGCCAGAGTGACCACTGGCCTCTTGAGTTTTCCTGTGAATTAGAGTGGAACACCCATGGGGTGTACAGGTGGGTAAAGACACTATTGTGGGGCGCCCCTCCATGGGTACAGCCCCTCCAGGGCATGGGCACAGCTGTGAGAGGGGTCCTCATGGGGCCGGGACCCTCAGTGTCTCCGGGCCGGTGTGGCTGCAGAAGGCCAGCCGGTTGGGGTGTAGCCGAGAGGGCACCCACGAGAGGAAGCCTGAGGCCGTCTCTCCCCGGCCCAGCACACCAAGCTCACCTTCCTGCGCTGCGCCATTCTGCTCAAGTGGGAGTTTCGGAAGGAGCTGTTCGGGAAGCTGGCATGGGGCCACGGCCTGGGCGCCGAGAACGACATCTTCATCTACACAGTACGACGCCAGCGCCCTCCTGGGCACGGGAGGCGGATGGGGGCCGCGCTCCTCGGGGGCCTCTGGGAATGGGCTTAGGCCCGGCACCCTCTCAGGGGCACCCGGACAGGGCGGGCTTGGCACTGAAAGCCCGTGGGGGGCCTCTGATTCAGTCCGAGGGTGTGAACCGAGGGCTGGCTCCCTGGGGGCACGGCGGAGCCCACAGCTCAGGTGAGAGGGCCTTCGGGGGTCGGCCCCCACTGATGCCCCCAGCACAGACCTGGGGAGGGCCCCGTCTCTCCCAGAACCCAGGACTCCCCCCTCACTCCATCAACGTCTCCTGCTGAGGAGGGCGGGAAGGAGCTGGACGTGCATGGGGTGCGCGAACAAGAAACCGCAGCTCTGATTTCTAGCAGTTGGCTTGTTTCTCAGTTGGCCCCGGGGACCCCTCCCTGCTGCTTGGGGACCACAATCCAGGCTTCTCCTGGGCTGGGCAGCAGGCAGGCTGTCTCACCTGGCCCCCGCGGGATCTGGTGGGGGTGTGGGGGTCCGGGGGTCCTGCTGAGGCTGGGAGACGGTGCATGTTTCCTGGGTAGGGGGGAGGCCTGCCGTCTGGAGGTGAAGGTGCCCAGAGAGAGGGAGGCCGGGCTTCTCAGCATCTGGAGGACAGTGTCTCCCATGGGTGCTGCCTCACTGGCGGGGCCGAGGGGAGGAGCCCTCCGCCCAGTGCTTGCGGTGTTGTGGTTTGTGTGCTCGAATGCGTGGGGACGAAGAGCCGTTTGCGCGCTCCAGGGTGGGAACTCGGTGAGTTACTCGTGTTTTTGCCCAGTTTGTGACTTTGTGACTTTGCTTCCTGTGTCTCTGGTCGTGCGGTTTTGAGTTTTGCATAGGCAGACGTGTTACTTGGCCGTGGTTTGCACTTGGGTCTGGTGCAGGAATCCCTCGCTGCTCGGGGACGGCACTGGTGCCAGGAGCCGCCAAGAGCTAGATCTGCAGCGGGGATGGGGGGGGGCGGGTTGGCTGTGCCCCCCCATCTAGCGCAGGGCCAGACTCCCTGCGGGGCCCGTGGGGTGCTGGTGACCCTCTGTGTGCCACAGTTTCTCCCCGTGGCCCCACGCTGTCTTCCCTCCACCTCTGCTCTCCACGCCCGCCTCTGCCTCACCCTCAGCACCCCTGCTGGCACCCATCCTCCTGCCGCCTCCACTGGTCTGGCCTGGCCGTGGTTCCTGCATCTGGCTCTCTTCTGGTGAGCTCCTGGTGTCCCCAGAGGTTATGGTCACCCACTGGGCTGTTACCTGCTCCAAGTGGCTCCCGTCCCTGGAATTTCGGCGTCAAGTCTTGTTACGGGTGCTTTCTGCCCGTGGCCCAGGGTCTCTTTCCTGCTCTGGTACCCTGTCATTCTGGATTGCGGGTCCTTCTCTGTGTGCGCCCCATTCCAGAGTCCTTCGTACTGTCCCACCGGTAGGACCTGGGACGGATTTGATGTCTCGGCTCTGAGCTGCCCCGGTTGCGTGGTATCTGCGCGGCTCCTGGTCCTCACACGGGTCCGTGTCGTGCTGCCGCCGCCCAGTTCGGGTGTCTCCTCCTGCTCCTCACTCAGGCCGCGAGAGGCAGAGCCCCTGTCGGCTTCCCTCTGCCTCCCCTCGGAGCCTCCATGGCCTAGACTGCAGCGGCGCGTGTGCGATGCCCGGTGTGTGGGGTGCCCCCCCATGGACACGGTGCCCGGAGGGGCTTCCAGTTCTGGTTCCATCCCACCCATGTCCGCCCCGGGGGACCCCTGTCTCACGCGTGGCGGAAGAGATGTGGAGATGTAGAGATCGCGTGGAAGCCGGATGGCCACTTTCTGAGTCTTACTGATCTCTGAGCTGCTTGTCTGCTACAACATCCCACGGTTACTAAGTTGCGTTACTAAGTTGCAGTCGTGAACCACAAAGTCTTTCTCCGTTTCTCCTTTCTCCGTGTATTTCAGCAGCTACAGACTTCTTGAGACACCTGTGAGCCTTCGCCACTGGCCTCGGTGGGACCGTGGGGTCCCGGGGCGGCTCAAGTGTTGGGGGAGCGACAGGGTCCCCACTGCCTTCCACTCCACGGCCCTGCCTTCCTGCTCTTCCCCACGGAGGCATCCCTGGGTTTGCAGGGTTCCCCACATCCTCACTTTGCAGGAGTTCTGGAGTTTTGCCCAAGAGGAAGCAATGTCATCTCGGGCTGGTTGGGTCTGGGGACCCAGGTTGTCCTTGGAGTGTGGCTGGGTGGCATGGCCAGGCTTGCTGGTGGCCGGAGCTCCGTCGGCGAGGATATGCCATCTTGGAGCCACTGGCAGTTACTTACTTTTTACTTTTCAAAACTCTGCGCATTTACCCAAATGCTTCAGCTAACTGTCCCGGGTGGGCCTGCACTCCTGTCCTGCTGTGCCGCTGTGCTGATACTTCTGCTGACCCGTGCCTGTGGGAATTCTGTCACTCTTGAGACACGCGGTGACGGGTGCTCCTGTCGTGGATCTCCCGGCCCTCCACGTGGCGGCTGTCTCCGCCCTCCGTCCCTGAGGGTGGGCTGCCAGCCTCGTCCCGCTCGGCGGGTTTGGTTCACCAGCCTGAACCACACGCCTGTCACCTCCCGGCTGTGGAAGCTGGGGTCCCTGGGTTTGTGCGGCGTCACTGCCCCCACGTGGTGCCCCCCCTGCATGGCTGTGTGGGCACCTCCCCTCTTCCTGAGGCCGCCACCTGACCCCATTTAATGCCATTGCCTCCAGGGGCCCCATCTCCATGGATGGTCCCGTTCTGGGGTCTTGGAGGTTGGGACTCAGCGTATCCTTTTGGGGGAAGCAGCCCAGCCCGCCCTGCGGCTCATGACCCTGCTCGCTTCAGGGAGACATCATTGCCACTGTTAGGGGTGTCGCTTCAGTTGTCACACCCGGCTTGTCCTGAACTTGAGTCCTTTCTCTTGTGAGCCCTGTCCCTGGACTCTTTCTTTAGACTTTCTTGCTTTGTGGAGCATTAGAATGTTCTAGACCCTTCCCAGGGCTTTTCCTCTGCAAGACACGGGAACAGCCGCGGCCAGAAAGTCCTGATGTCTGAGTGGCCGAGGGCATGGGCACCCAGAGTCCGGCTGAGAGGGCTCGCAGCTTTGGGGGTGGGCCCCAGGCGGGCACGGAAGGGGGAGGCTGCTGTCCTTTTCAGGTCACGAGCAGACGCCCAAATTCCCAGCACGTGGGTTTGTGACCAGAAGAGGAGTCTGGCTGTGGCGGGTTCAGGGGTGGGAGGAGGAGTCTGTGGGCCTCAGGCTGCCTCCCGTCAGGACCTGGAGGTCCCACTGACATCTGTGGAGGGAATGCAGCTGTGAGGGCCAGCCCAGCCTGCGCGGGGCCGGAGAGGCCGGCCAGGCCGGCCAGTAGTGGCCTGGAGGTAGTGCCACTCGGGGAACCCTGGCCTGGCGTGCACACGGCGGGGGCCTGCGACTCTCGGTGGGAAGTGTGGGCCACAGGGTGGCCTTGAGGCTCAGGTAAGGGGCGGGCACACAGCAAAGAGCTGATTCAAGCCGGCTTAGATGGTACAACAAACCGGTTTCTAACCCTGGCAAGGCTGCGAGGAGGCGGCCACAGAAGGGCTGGCCTGGGCAGCTGGGCTGTGTGCGTCTCCTAGTGCACCCCCTCAGGGGTGGCGTCTGTCCTGGGCCAGCTCCCTCCTGTGTGGAAGAGCAGCCGCCCAGCCCGTGCCTGGGAGAATGTGCGAGGCTGGTGGTGAGGCGGCGCCCTGGCCTGGAGCCCAGGATCCCAGCAGACCTCGCCGCCTCCTCGCGCGGTGACCCACCCTGAGGCCCTCGCTGGAGCTCTACTGGGAGGGGCACAGGTGGCTTCCGGAGGACATTCGGGACAGTGTTGGGCGGTGGGGACCACAGGGAAGGTCCCAGACTCCTTGACGCGGGCTCCCACTCGAGGTGGGTGGGAGTAGGAGCTGTTGCCCAGAGCTGGGCCCCGCCAGCCCCTCTCCCCCACCCCTGCAGGAACCAGGTCCCCGGGCCTGGACCCAGACTGAGGTAGGGCCCTTGTCCTTCCAGGCCTGGGACTGCTGGGCTGGCTGGGGCCTCAGGCTGAGCCAGGTCGCAGAGGCGGGGGAGCCACGGGCACCCTTGTCCCCCGCCCCCCCAGGTGGAGAGCAACTTGGGCAGCTATCACCAGTTCCTCATGCAGGCCCTGCACTACCTCGCCAGCCCCCACGGAAACCTGAGGCGGACGGCCATGAAGTTCATCGGTACGTGCCGGCCCACAGTCCCCCGCCCCCGCCATGCTGCCCACCAGCACCACCCTACCGCCCACTGCTGGGGCTGCCACACTGCGGGCCACGCTCCTGGACCCCGGGGGGCAGCCCCGGAGGGGGTGGGGGTGCTGGTCCTATCAGCCACGCACTGACCTCCCGTCCCTGCCAAGCCGGCCTCCCTCGGGCCCCAGAGGCGCCCGTGCACCCCCCGCCTTCCCTCTCTGCCCCAGGGGGCCTCCTGCACGACTACTTCACCGACCTCTGCTTTTCCCTGAAGAAGGGCGACCTGAACGTCCTCAGGAAACGTGAGCCCCGAGGGCCGAGGACGTGGCACCTCTTTGTCTCCCGAATCCTGAGAAGGGCCCTCAACCAGCCTGTCCCAATGACGGGCCACCATCTTGTCCTTGAGATTCCATTCCTGGACACGGCTGTGACCCCCACACCCCGCATGGGCTCCTGGGACAGGGCTGTGCCTCCCATACCCCGCATGTTTTCCTGGGACAGGGCCGGGTCTCCCCCACACCCGAATGGTTTCCTGGGACAGAGCAGTGCCCCCCACCCTGCCCTACCCCAGCCTGGGGGGACTGTGCAGCAACTGGGGGTCTCTGCCGCAGATGTGGAGGTCCTGAGGCAGGACCCAGACTCCATGAGCCGCAGATTCTACCACAGCGTTTTGGAAGACATCAGTGAACTGTCCCAGTTCGTGACTCATTGAGCCCTGGCCGTCGGCCTTGCTCCCGGCATATGCTGTGTTATTTCTCTATTAAATGCGACAGAGTTCCCCTTGGCCTCCCCAGGCTCTCCGTGCCCTGGACCCTCCCGCCACTGCTCCTCCGTGAGGCTAGGGCACCTCCTCTCCCGATCCACACACTCAGGACACGGGTCCTCAGCCCCTCTGCGGCCGCATGAGCCGAAACCTCACCTGCCCGTGCGGAGCCCAGAGCCCTGGGGGTGGGCCCGGGCAGCCCCCGCCCTCCCAGGGCTTCCCAGATCCAGTGACTCCTGACTTCCCAGCATGTGAAACCCAGCCACAGGCCTGGCCTGATCTAGCTCCCCCACCCCCATCGTGGCCTCTCCTCCGGCCTTTCCTCCTGCGCCGTCCGTGGCCCTGACGCCCTGGGGACCCAGTGCCCCCCTCGCTGTGCTGCTCGGCCTGATGCCTCCTCCCGCTTTCCTCCCCGTCCCCTCTGCTGTCTCTCCGGTCCCCAGCCGGGCACCTAAAGCCTCCCGCCAGCTGCAGCCCCTGCTGAGGGGTCATCCGGCTGTGTCCCATGGCCCCCTTGCTCCCTGTGGCTGCTCTGGGGATGGCATCCGCGGCTGCTCAGAAGGTTCTGGACGTGTGATAGTTGCCTGGTGCACGTGAGTCAGACGTGGGACACGGCTCTGATCTTCCCAAGGTGCCGGGGGTGTGCTTGTGCCCGTGCACCCCGGCAGCTGTCTGCAGGCCCAGGAATCCCCCAGACAGTCCAGCCAGGAAAGTGAGGGGGCATCCCGGAGAAGGGCCGCTGGAGGACGTCGCCAGTGAGTGGTGGTGGGCGGGGAGGGGTGGAAGGCCTTGAGCTGCAGCCCGCTTGGCCTTGGCCGGAGGTGGCTCCTGACAGTCTGGGGGCCCAGCCAGAGAGCAGGAAGGGCGGACGGGGGTGGGGGGAGGCTGGGGAGCTGCAGATGCAGGCGAGTCTGGGCCTGGGTCTGCTGGAAACATGGAGGCCATAGGGTGCTGGGTGGGAGAGAAGCCTGTGCTGTCCCCCACGGTCGTGTCCAGCCCCAGGGGGACCAGGGGCTCTTCTTCCAACAGTGGCTGCTGGGAGCCCTGTGTGGTTGTGGGGCCAAGTGGGCAGAGCCAGAAGGCAGGGTGGGGAGGATGGGGGCATCCGGTGCCAGGAGGAGGCCCTGGGGCGAGGAGCAGTGCGAGCTCTGGGGAGGTGTCCCCGGCATCAGGGCAGCGAGTGTTGGGGAGGAGAAGCAGCGTGACGCTGCGCTGAGAGGGATGCCTGTTTCCTATGGTCAGAAGGAGGAGAGGGTCCCCTGTGCAGCAGCCTGTGGGGGAGGGACAGGGGTGTGGCCTCAGGGACACAGTGCCTCGGAGAGGGGATGGACAGTGGAAGGGACCGCGACTTGTTCCAGATCACTCTGGGGTCAGCCGAGGGGACACCAGCCACCAACGTCGGCCGCGCACGGACTAGTGTTCCTGAGAAGCCTGAAAACACGGGCAGCTCTTGGGTAGATGATGATAAATGTACTTTTTAATGTGTTGCTGGTGCTTGAGAACAGTAAGGGAAGTCTCCAGAGCCTTGGAAACAAAAAGCAAAAAAGCGGGAGTGTCCAAAACTGAGCCAACAGCCAGAATGATGGGCAGGAAGCACCCAAGACCTTGGGGGCTGGGGGACCGGGCTGGGGGGCCGGGCTGGGGTCAGGGCCATGTTCCCAGAGCCGGAGGAGGGAGCACTGGACCGGATGTGCTTAGCCTGGGCTCTGGCAGGGCCTGCGGGCAGCCCTGCCCCCGGGTCCGAGCAGCAGCGATCAGGGAGCTGCTTGCAGGTGGGATTCACACCCTATGCCCTCAGCATGCAGACGGGGCGAGTGAAACCGTATTGGAGGTTCTGAGAAAAGTTTGCAGACCCGAGGAAAGAAGCCGAGGAGTGAGAGCAAACCCAGAGCCGGTCCAGGCTCCCGGGATCCTCAGAGACTGGGATTGACAAGTGCACTTCGCACCGAGTGATGGCGCGTGAAATACTTGAAGAGACACAAAGACAAGCAGAAAAGGATGGAAGATAAAGACTTACCAGACATGGCCAAACAGATCCGAAACAGAAACGGAGCTTTAGGAAAGCGCGGTGGCTGCGTTTGAATCTCGGCCTTGAGGGGAGACGCCCTCTAGCCGAGGCAGGTCGGGGGAGACAGGAGGGGAAAGCCGCAGAGGGACGTCCAGAGAGGCCCAATGAGCTGGGTGGCATGTCCGCAGCACGGGAAGCGCCCGGCTCTCCAGCAGCCTGAGTAAGGTCACCCCACCGGACGCGCACTGGAGAGAACAGAACAGAAGGCAGTGGGGCCGGGAGGGAGGGAGGGAGGCACAGAGCCTGGGCTGACCGCAGTCCAGCGCCCCGTGGAAGGCGGCAGGGGGCGAGGCTCTGTTCACTGCCCGCAGCGCGGCTGCCCAGCGCGCACGGAGCTGAGACGCGTGCTCGCTCAGACCGCCAGCACCGGCACCCGGCACGGGCCAGCCTGGCCGGAGCCGGGAAGCCCGGAGCGGAGCCCGGCCTCCTAAGCGTCCGTGAGCCGTCTGGTTAGCGGGCGAAATCCGCTCCAAGACCAGAAACTGATGAGCAAAGCTGGCGGGGGCGGTGAACGGAGGCTGCGATGAGTCGAACCGTCCGAAACCAGACGCCGCCAAGAGCACGGCCTCGGGACCTCCCGAGCAACGACCGGATGGAAGACGCACTGCAAAGTCACGGCAGTCCAGTCGGTTTAGGAAGCGATGACGGCAGGAAGTAAGTAAGAGAGTCTCAGCGCAAGAGCAGATGAACAGAACAGCTGAGATCCTAGGGTCCGGGGTAGAGACAGCGGGACAACTCGGTCGAGAAAGGAGGGATTACTTCAGCGATCGTGTTGGAGATAAACTCACTTCCTGGAGAAAAACTAAGCTCGTTCCCTGGGGCTGAATGCGGGGACAGGCTTTCCTTGTAACAGAGTAAAGCAGGGAACCTCTTTAGGACCCGCGGGCGATGAAGGGCCTCCAGAAGCAGCTGTGGAAGAGGAAACTGCGAGGCCCAAGCAGAAGTATTCGATTACACCGCCCTGCAGAAGGGAAGACAGGGCGCCCCTGGAGTGGGGGCTTGTGTGCCCTGATGGGCGCTGGGGGCAAAGCAAAGAGATCGCTGGAGCCCCGGGGGGCTCACCGCAGCTGACGCTGTCATCTAGAGCACACAGACCAGTCGGGACGAGGTGGCAATCCCACAGAAGCACAGGCCCCAGATGGAAGCAAGAATGCACGTAGGGGGGACCCGAAAGCCAGCAGGTGTTTGGAAAGATGCAGACAGACATCCACCCCTCATTCAGGAAACGCGCGTTAAACAGAAAGACGCTGGGCCTGATACCTTCCTGTCGGACAGATGTGAGCCTGCGAGTTGCTGCCTGGTGTGGGGAGAACACGCAGGTCTGAGAGCTGGTGCGTCCCGAGGGTGCCTGCGGGTGTGGACCTGGTGGGCAGCCCTCTGACCGCACGTGGCCAACGACACCGCTGTCCCCACCTGCCTTCACGGAAGACAGCAGCTCTCGTGCCGATGCAGAAGGACGCAGACCAGAGCAGGGCCTGGCACAATCACGTGCAGGCAGGCAAATGAACTGGGGGGACGGAGGCCACGGGTTGCTGCGAGACAGTAGGAGGAAGTGGGTCAGACCCGGTTCTGGTTCTGGGCGCGATGGGAGTCCGCCTCCTCTGCCTGGCCTGTCCGCCGAGCGTGGCTGGAGTCCCCGGACGCCGCACATACGGCAGTGCCCTGTGGACTTTGGGAACGCTGCCCGTGGAGTGTGGAGCGCGGAGGAGCCCTGAGCTGGTTTCCTTCCTGGTGTCTCCTGGCTGGACTCGAAGGCCAGCCCAGGCCTGCGTGTGTTGAGCAGGTGCAGGAGCTGGAAATGGGGGGCTCCTAATGTGACCAGAAAAGGATGGGGATTGCCTTGTTTTCTGTTCTCTACTCCAGGCCCCAGGAGGTGGCCATGTCCCAGCTGGTGGCGCAGACTCCTTGGCCAGGCATGGTGTGGGGAGGGGTTGCCACGCGCATCTGTGTTTCTCTTTCCTCTGTCGTGGCACTTGGTGAGGGACGGAACCCGGTAGAGAAGGTGCACAGTGGGTGTCAGGCCGCAGCCCCGACTTCTGAGCTGGAATCCAGGAGGGGTGCGAAGGGCTCCAAGAGCCAGGACGCCTTGGGAAACCGCACGGAGGAGGGAGTTTGAGCGCGCGGGCCGTGGAGTGGCGTGTGTGTGCGGGGATCCCCCCGACCTGGGCACGTTTGTGTGCAACCCTAACCAGCACACACGCGATTTCAGAATTGCTCCAAGGGGTGGACCCGCTCTGGTCCCGCACTTGCCACTCGTGCCCACGCAACACGGACCTAAATAACGTGGGGGAAAGAGTTTAAACTCCGCTGGTGTTAGGACCAGTGTTCCCAGAAGGTGGGGCCAATAGTGCAAACCTCGCCTGTCTCATGGTCTACACAAGCCCCTGAATCCGGGCTCCTCATGGGGTCTCAGGAGGACGTAGAGCCTCACAACGAGGTGCCCATGTGGCTGGGGTGCAGCCCACGTGACCTTGACCAGTGCAGAAACACAGACACCTCCATGCGGGGTACAGGCTGGAAAGGGGGCTCGCAGCAGGAACCATTTTCCACGGACGAGGTCCCGGTGCCGAAGAGACGCATGACGGGCGGAAGACAGAGCCTCTCAGTAGGGCCATCCAAGACAGGAAAGGAGCAGCATGACAGGGCAGGGCAGTATTGGCGAGAGAAGGCACAGACAGGTCAGGAGCACAGAGAAGGACCCAAAAAAGACCCAGCCCGAGAGAGCAGACCGAGGTCCGGCAGAGAGCAAGTTCCTCCGTGGGGGAGCCGTGATCTTCCCAAAAGGTGATGCCAGGATAACGGAACATCCATGTTCATTAAAGGAAAAAAAAAATCCCAACGAGCCCTCACACCAGCATAAACGTGCGTTCAGATGGCCTCAAAGCTTATTGTAAGACCAGAGCTCTAGAGCTTCTAGAATTCCAGACCGGCCGGGAGCAAGTCTGGGGGCGCTGGGCCCAAGGAGCAAGTGTGTGCGTTCGATCCGGAAGACACCGCTCAGGAGAGGAAAGGACAGACATGTGACTTCTCTCAAGTTCGGTGCGTGTTTGGCCGGAGCCGCCAGGGAAAGGTGAGGCACCACCAGCAGGGGACAAGCCCGCGGGGCTCACTGCCCCCCACTCCCACCAGCAGCCCGGACAGAGCCCCAGAACCAGCTAGAAGGCCCGCGACTCTCTGTCCACCACCACCCGGACTGTGAGTGGGGGGGGGGGTCTGTGGGGTCCACACCCCATAAACTCCTCAAATGCTCAAACGGGTGAGTCGTAACCAGGCTTGGATCACGCGTCAGTAACATGGACTAAAACGTGGAAGCTTCCAGCACGGACATTGGCATGTGCCACCATGAACTGGGGTGGGGGGGTCAGGACGTGGAGCTTCTGGTCATCGGGGTATATGCTCAGGAGGGTTTTTAAAATTAAACTAAATCATGTGACAAAAAAGGAAAATGGAGTAATAGGCCAGATACACACCCAGCAACCCAGAAGGGTCTTTTTTTAAAAAATGATTTTATTTATTTATTTGACAGACAGAGATCACAAGTAGGCAGAGAGGCAGGCAGAGAGAGAGGAGGAAGCAGGCTCCCCGCGGAGCAGAGAGCCCGATGTGGGACTCGATCCCAGGACCCCGAGATCATGACCTGAGCCAAAGGCAGAGGCTTTAACCCATGGAGCCACCCAGGTGCCCCAGAAGGGTCTTTTTTAAATAAAGATCTTGAGGGAGAAAGTAAAACACAGAATGAGATGTATAATATAATTTAAAGGCATTTAAAATCTCTGCACTCTGATAAGTGTCCCACGGCTCTATAAGATGTTATCATCAGAGGAAGCTCGTGGAGGGCGCACGGAACCGCGGCGCTACTTTTGCAAATCTTCCACACGTCTAAAACTATTTCAAAAACTCAAACAAAAACAAAAACAAAAAACCAACAACCAAACCCAGAAACGTTTTTTCCCCCCAAATGCACTTACAAAAAGACACATTAAATCAGAGTAGTTGTTTTCCGACCGGTGGGAGGGCTGTGGGGACACCGGGGAAGAAAGAAACAGGAATGGGGCTGCGGTGGGCGCAGGGGCGCGGAGCAGGGGCGGCCCGGTCCTCACCTGTGGCAGAAGAGAGCGCGTCACGGTCGGCCGACTGCACGGACTTTGGGAGAACGTACTCAGGAAAAAGGAAGCTTCACGGGGCTTGTCGGGCGGATTGGTGTGGCGTGGTTTAGAGGAAGCCCAGATCCGGCCTCCGGCCTCCTTTCTGGGGCAGAGCTGCTAAAACCTTGGAGTTTCCGAAGACAGGAGAACCGGAAAGGCCTCTTTTATTATGTTAACGAAATGACTTTTGGGCCTCCCCGGGGAGATGGGGCTCGTGGCCCTGGGAACTACCCTGGGATTAGAGGGTTAGGATTTTCAGCCCCGCCGCCGACCTGTGGGGAGAGAAGGGGTGGGAGGTAGCCCTGAGGGCGAAGAGACCATGAGCTCATCTGTCATTAGTGTAACAGAACCTTTAGCACCCGGAAGCTTCCAAAAGCTTCCAGGTTGGTGAACAGGTCGGGGTTCTGGGAGAGTGGCCGGCCCAGAGAGAGCGCGGGAGCTCTGTGCCCTTCCCCTCGCGGGGGCTGGGGGGTCGCTGCTGTCTGGCGGCTCCTGGGTTAGCTGCTCTTAGAATAAACCTGCGATCCAGGAATGAGATGTTCCTGAGTTCTGTGAGCCGCTCTAGCAAATGAATCAATCCCATGGCAGGGGAAGGGGGTGTGGAACCTCCGATCTGTAGCTGGTGGGACAGAAGAAAAGGCACAACAAGCTGGACTTGCGGTTGGCGTCTGAGGTGGGGCGTCTTGTGGGATGGAGCCTTCCACCCGTGGGGTCTGATGCCGTCTCCAGGTCATGTCAGAGCTGAGAGCACACCCAGTCAGGGTCCACTGAGAACTGGAGAATCACTTGGTGGTGGGGAACCCACCCCAGCACAGACCCATGAGTCAGAATCGGGTGCAGAACCCACTTAAATGTAGAGAGAAGTTACTACTCAGCACATGAGTGAATTCAACCCAATATTGTTTGGTTTTTTGAAAAATAATGTCTGATTTATGGAGTTTAAAAACACAGAGCTACAATAATAGACCATGTAAGTCCAAAGAGAATGGTTAAAATGCACAGAGGTCCTTGCAGTGTTTGAAAAGGGTGTTAATATTTTGGTAAATTTCAGACCTTATCAAGTTGAATAGCGGGTCACGTTTCTAAGATAAGCTGAAGAGGAGCAGAGCCTGTCTGGTTTCTGGACCAGGGATGGATCAAAAATAAATATGTAGGAGCACCTGGGTGGCTCAGGTCTTGATCTCAGGGTCCTGGGATCGAGTCCCGCATCGGGCTCTCTGCTCAGCGGGGAGCCTGCTTCTCCCCAGACCCCCCCGCCTGCCTCTCTGTCTACTTGTGATCTCTCTCTGTCAAATGGATTAATAAAATCTTTAAAAAAATAAATATGTAAAAATGCAATTATTTCAGCAATCGAGGAAGAGGACTCCAGACGTGCCGTGGCAGCAGGACGCGTACAGAACACCGGGAGACGAGGAAGGCGCCCACACAGCCGTGGTTAGGCACAGTGCGACTGAAGCCAAAGCAAGAAGGAGATTCTCTGGTGGGATTTAAATACTGCTTAATAAAGGATAGTTAGGGTGTTTATATCTGCATCAAAGAAGAGACTAAGTCAAAAGATAAAGACAGTATTATGCAGAGAGAGGGTCACCTCAAAAGAATAAAAGATTTGATTGGGAAGGTGTGTCAGTTCTAAACTCTGTTCCTCTTATAAAGGGACATGTGAGCAAAGCAAACTTTGCCAGAAATCCAGAAAGAAAACCAGTCTCCTATCATGATGTGGGGATTTTCAGTGCATCTTTTTCAACTCTTGGTAGGTCGCGCAGAGACGGAATGATTGGACAGACGGCAGATTGGAGCGACGGATGACAGCCTTCATGGGATGGCCGCAGAGATGACTGTGTGCTCAGCAGGGGGCGCCTGGGGGGCTCCGGGGGTTAAAGCCTCTGCCTTCGGCTCAGGTCATGATCTCAGGGTCCAGGATCGAGCCCCGCATCAGGCTCTCTGCTCCGCAGGGAGCCTGCTTCCCCCTCTCTCTCTGCCTGCCTCTCTGCCTACTTGTGATCTCTCTGTCAGATAAATAAAATCTTTTAAAAAAAGAAAAAAAAAATCTGTGTCGAATACTTCCCCCCCCCCCAAATTGGTACATACCGGCAGGTCTCCTAAAGACTAGATTCCGTGACAGCATAATTACAAGGGAAATCACAAAAAGGCGGGTTTGAAAATTTCCATGATTTACGACTTTTAAATCCTATAACATGTCAAAGAAAATAACCATGATGGAAATTTAAAAAACCATTAAAACGGGGGGCACCGGGGTGGGTTAGTCAGTTAAGCATCCGACTCTTGATTTTGGCTCAGGTCGTAGTCTCAGGGTCATGAGACGGAGCCCCATTTCCGGGCCCACGCTGGGCGTGAACCTGCTCAAGGTCCTCTCTCTCCCCCTCCGCCCCTCTCCCCACCTGCAGGCCTCTCCCAAATAACTAAATAAATAGAAACCATTGAAACTGCACGACGAAGGAAACAATACACACTATACACACGGAGCCTTGTAAGGTGCAGCTAAAGCAGTGCCCTGAGGGACATGTGTAGCCTGGAGACTTCAGTAAGAGTTGGAAGCTAGAAGTCAATGTGACAAGCATCGAGCTTCAAGAATTATTTTTGTTTTCTTCCCAACACATTTGGAAAACTTGGTTGAAATAGACGGATTTCTTTTTTTCAAACTTTTTTTTTTTTTAAGATTTTTTTTGAATTTATTTGACAGAGATCACAAGTAGGCAGAGAGGCAGGCAGAGAGAGGAAGGGAAGCAGGCTCCCTGCTGAGCAGAAAGCCCGATGCGGGGCTCCATCCCAGGACCCTGAGACCATGACCCGAGCTGAAGGCAGAGGCTTTAACCCACTGAGCCACCCAGGCGCCCCAATAGATGGATTTCTAAGAAGAGGTAACACACTAGAAGAGAGTGAGAAAGTAGAAAGCCTGCACGTCTACATAAGGAAGCTCAACGAGGCCTGGTTGGGGGGCTGTGGCCACTGCGGAAGCCTGAGCTCCTTGGCAACCATGGGCAAGTCCCTCACCCTCTCTGTGTCTTGGGGGAATGGGAGCGGGGGGGGGGGCAGGGAGGCAAAATCCCATCTGCCCTGGGGGGTCCGGCAGGCTGCTAGCGATGCCCATGGTCATCGCGCGTGTGCCCCGCACCAGTGCCAGACCCTGACTGGTCATCCTGTGCTGCTCAGGTCCTGCCTAGGCCCCACCAGGAGGCCCCTCTCCTTCAGTCTCTGGCAGCCCAGTGGCTCACTGCCCTTGGCATATGCTTCCACTGCCAGGCCTGGACCCCGGGCTAGCCTCCGCTGTCCCCTCTCCCTGTCCTGCCTGCTTTGTCCTCCCATGGCTCCATGCCTGGACTTGGGCCCGGAGTAGGTGAAGGGGGTCTGCACACCCTCCCCAAACATGGTCTGGTAGGGCTCAGTCCCCAGAGACCCTCTCAGCTGTGAGAGGGACAGAGATCTTGTGCATTCTGGGGTTTGGGGTGGCCCATAGTCTGAAGGGGACCAGACCCCTACACCAAAACCTGATGCAGGATGCATGTTGACTCTAGAGATTCAGAGCTGGAGGCAGGGCAGGGACCGGAGGCTCCAGCAAGGTGACGCCTGGAAGTGACTGGCAGCCGTGGGCAGAGCCTGCTGGGGACGGATGGGGGCTGGGCTGGGGCTGGGACATGGTGTGGGCTCCTAGGTCTGGCCATGCAGCCCTCCCAGCTCTGGGACCCTAGCCAGGCCTCTCTCCTGGTGACTTATTGGTGACCTGGGGTGGGTCAGAGCCCACCTGGTCCCAGGAATCCCCCCAGGATGGGCCCTGAGTGGGAGCTCCCCTCTCCGGGTACGGCCCTGCTGGAGTCTCCAACCCCCCACAGCCTCAAGCTTGGGTTCGGGCTGCCCACCTGGGTCCCTATCGGCCACCCCACTGACCTCCGGGCTCAGGCTGACCCACTTCTCCAGGAAGCCTTGGTGGGGAGTCCCACCGCTGCTCCGGCTCTCCAGGCACTGTCACCGTGCCGCACTGTCACCATGCCGTGTCCCCTCCTTCCCTCCCGGGAAGAGCTCCCCCACCCCCACTCTCTCCCTTCTCTTTCCTGTTCTGCCACCTGGTCCCCCCAAAACACACTCTCATCCATCCTAGAGGATTGGAGGGCCTGGGGTGGAGTCTGCCAGCTGCCTCCCTTCCCGACTCCCCTTCCTGGGTGAGGGGACAGGCCCCCTGAGGTCACAGGCAGGGGCACGATCCCGGAACCTGACTTGCGGGCCACCCCATCCACCAGCTGCCTCCCAGGAAACTCCCGGCAGTGGAGGGGGGAGGGTGTAGGGGGTGGGGTGCTGTGTCCTGCCTCTTCCCGGCTCCCCTCCCAGGGCTGCCTCCATATGGTGTGCGCAGAGAGCCATATTGCGTCCAGCAACACCTCCCCTGCCTTCCTGGGACAGCTGGGGACGCCTGCGCCTGCACCTGGTCAGAGCAGGCTCCAAGTTGCCCCCCATCGTCGGGGTGCCCTCTCCCTGGGATGCCCAGGGGTGCCGGGGGGTAGCGCGCGGAGCCCACCCTAGTTTCCTCAGGGGCCCCCACTTCCGCCTTCTGGGATTTGGGGGAAGGGGTCTGAACTGGATCTCCTTGATACCACACATGTAAATGGAAGTTTCTAGACGAGTCAGTCTCAGATTCTGTGACTGTAACTTCTTTACCCTTTGACCAAAGAGCTGTGGTCCACAGGGGGCTCCTGGGACCCCTGCCCCATAGCCAGCCCCGGCCCTGACCACCGTCTTGGGGCAACCCCTGGGGCTGGGCTGGGGGCTGGCCAGGCTGGGAGGGAAGGTTCTGGAGCGCGCAGCTGGGAGCTGACGTGAGCAGTGACTGGCTCAGGGCTTCCGGCTCTGCCTTATTTGGAGGCAGTTCCGGGTGGGGCCGCGACTGGCACGTCCTGAGCTTTTCAGAGACACCCTTCCCCTCCCGGTTATTTTTAGGCCCTAAAAGAATTCTTGGGGAGCTCGCTGCCCCCCACACCTCAAGAAGCTGCAGAGCTAGCCTCGGAAGGGCTCTCAGTCACCCAGTCCTGCTGCCACAGTGCCAGAAGGGAAATTCAGGCCCAGAGGGGCGAGGGTGGCCCAAGGTCTAGGCCTTCTGCCCCCTTCCCCCGCCCACCTTTGGCCCTGCCCTCATGGGCCACTCCAAGCAGGCCTGGCCAGTGCCATGGGACACCCCAGTGAGGGGAGAGGTGACCCAGCTGGGGACCCCCACTGTGCAGGAGGTCTGAATTCCCTTGGTCTCCAGCAGGCAGTGGCAGAGCAGTAATGCAGCGGGAGGCCAGGGCCGGTCCTCCAGTCATTACCAGTGTGCCAGCCTGTCCTTTCAGGGCCGTGACACTCTTCCCAGGGCCTAAGGTATGACCTCTGCAGGGGTGGGGGCGGGGATGGCAGCCAGGGACCCCAGGATTTTTTTTTTTTTTAAAGATTTATTTGAGAGAGAGACAGAGAGCACAAGCAGGGGGAGGGGCAGAGGGAGAAGCAGTCTCCCCACTGGGCAGCACCTGGTCCCATGACCCAGAGGTCATGGCCTGAGCCAAGGGCAGACGCTCCTGACTGAGCCCTGTAGGCACGCTGGGAAAGGGCTGCGCGGTAACACCCAGGGCAGTGGGAGGCAGCTGCGGTGGGATGCCAGCTGCCTGGTCAGCTCAGGGGAGCCGCACAGGCGCCACGTTCCCCAGACAGAGCTCCAGGTTCAAGAGGAGGTCCCAGGGAGTGGGGTGGGTGCAGCAGAGCCGGGAGGGCACTCCCAGCTCAGGGAAGGTTCTGGAACGTAGCCCTGGAATGAGCGTGAGGCTCGCTGAGAATTGGCTTCTCTGTGGAGGCAAGCCCGTGTGGGACCCAGCGCTGGGGAGGTGATGGGAGCCCGAGACGGGACCTTTACCTCGAACGGGGCCCGGAGGAGCCCGAGGGTGCTGTGGGGTGGCCCCACTGCATGGCTGGGGACAGGAGCCTCTCCTACTGCAGCTGGCCGGCAGTTAGACAGGAAGAGGGACTTCCTAATGGCCCATGCTTGCTGTCGGCTGGGCAGCTGGGCCCAGGAGGCCTGGGGGGACTGGGCATGAAGGCTTTTCCAAGAGTCCCCAGCCACCCAGAGGAAGGGCCACTCCATGCAGGGATGCGGGAACTGCCTGCCTGGGTAACTGGAGGGTGGCCGCCGCCAGCACACCTGCCCCCCAGGAGACTCAGGCTCTTGTCATTGTCCTCCGGTGCCTTCCTCTTTCCACCCTCGCGTCTGTGGGGACACTGTCCTCGCCATGCCAGAGCCACCACCACCAGCACCGGGATCCCTCCCCGCCACCAACAGCACCACGAGCTCCCGTCACAAGTGTCCCCACCAGCTTCAGCTGCCCACGCTCCCGCCCACTGCGGTGATCGCCGCCATCGCCAGCCCCGTCGGCAGGGCACGGTGGTCCTGCTGGCTGCAGGGGAAGGGAGACCCAGGAGGCGGTCCCGGGGTTCCAAGGAGGACAGCCTGGGGACAAAGGTGTGGACATGATGAGAAAAACAAGGTCCAGGGAAAGGAGTGGCCTGTGGTGGAGAAAACAGGAGAGGGAGGCCCACGGCTGCCCTTGGGTGACCTCCCCCACCGACGGGAGCGTCCAGAGGTTAGGGCCGGGGAGCTGCAGGGGAGCATCACTCAGACACGTGAATCTCCATTTCCTCCTCTGGAGAGGGTGTCAGGACCCTGTCTGTCCAGCCCTGAGACAGCTGGATGGACACAGAGGGCCACCCACAGACAAGCTCTGGGCACACGGTGGTCACTGGCCTGGAGCTGTGCTCACGGCAGAAGGCAGTGGAGACAGACCGGCGCAGGGAGAATCGGGCTTGGACGGGCTTGGACGGTCTGGGCCGCTTCCTGCACCCTGGGCGGCCGAGAGGACTGGGATTTCTGGGCGCTGTCCCCATGCCGGGTGGCTGTGGAGCACTGAACAGCTGGGAATGTGGGGCCTGGGCAGGACAGAGGGTGTGGCTTCTCCTGGAAGGACTCAGCCCTGGGGGCGGGTGGGGGGGCGGGAGGAGCAGGACGGAGGGGAGCCTCAGCCGAGGGTCCCGGCGCTGAGCCACTCCCACTACAGGTGGGGAGCCCAGGCCGGGTGCACCTGATTTGTTGGTTTCTTCTAGGTTTTCTGTGGTGCTTGTGATCAGGGCAGGGGAGATCAGGTCACTTCCCAAGAGCAGCGGGGAGCCCTGCGCTCCGTGTTCCCCTCATCAGGACAGTCTGCACCTGGACCCCAGTCCCCAGCCCTTCCGGCTTCCTTCGGCATCTGCGGGGGACGAGGGAGCCGGCGCAGGCCCCCGCCCTCCTCTGCTCCCCAAGGCTGGTGGGGTTGGAGTCCGAGGCCTCTTTGGGTGGGAGCGCACGGGCTGCAGGGGGTGTGGGGGGAGATGCCGCATGTGAAGGAGTGTGGGCGCATCCGTGGTTGGATGGACTTTAACAAGCCTCCGTGGGGGCGGGTTTCGCTGCCCAGTCTCTCCAAAGGGGGTGTTTCAAAGTGCCCCAGACCGGGGCTGCGTGCCCTGCCATGCCCTCCTGGCTGTCCACTCTCCTGGTACTTGCGGTCCCTCGGTCCCCAGCAGCCATGCCTGGTCACCAGTGGTCCCTCTCCTTCCTCGGTCGCTGTGGTAACCACCCAAGGCGGTCCGGAGCGCCGTGGGCACCCGCGCTGGGCGGCTCCGCCATCCTTCTGTGAGCCCGGCCTTGTGTTCACCTTGGGTGACATGGTCGGGCTGTCATCTCGGGGTGCAAACGGCCCCCTGCGGCCCGCGGTGGGAAGCGCAGCCGAGGGGAGGAGCCTGGCTCACCGGCCCTCCGCTCCTGGCAGCGCCCAGCCGGGCTCCCGGTGCGGGCTCAGGCCGCCCCCTGCTGGAAGCACGCGCGCGAGGCAGGCATTTCTGCTCTCGAACAGGAGCATCTCCAAGTCCAGGCTCAGAAACTGGCCAAGCTGTGGGCCACTGGCCAAGCTGGGAGGTGGCAGAAGGCTGGGCTGGATGGGCAGGGGGCGCAGCTCTGGGCATGTCCAGTTTGTCCCTCACGCCTGCCCCAGGACCAAGAGGCAGGTGCATGGGCCAGCGGTGAGGCAGTGGGTGCAGGGCCTGGAGGAGATCCGGGGCAGATCAAGGCCTGCTGAAAGGAGGGGGGCCCCGATGCCCAAGGCTCCCTCCCTCCGTCCACGTGCTCTGCTCCAGTCCCAGACTGTTCCCCTGGCGACGGCACCAGCACAGGGAAGTCCCACGCCAACGGCTCCTGTGGGTCTAAAGGTCTGCAGTGCAGAACAAGGGGACCCAGCATTGGGGGGTCCCCATCAACGTTCCCACAGCGCCCTTGGGGGCCGCATGATCTCAGGCCTGGACGTCAAGGTCCACACATCACGGGCTCCTGACAGCCAGGCAGGGGGCAGGGGTGGAAAGTCCATGGGGCTGTGGCGTGGGCTGCAGAGAGAGGCCACACAGACGGGACGTGGGTTTTTAATTCTTTTTATTGAAGAAAAGAAAAGGAGAGAAAAAATAGATTCCCCACCCCTGCTCTTCCCGGAGTGGGCTTCTAGTCCTGCCCCTGGGGTCGGCGCAGGTGAGAGAGAGGACTGTGCTCTCCACCTGGGTCTGGGGAGGGGCCCCGGGCCCTGGAAAGGTTGGGGGGGGGGGGCTGGCTGCTTCCCGAGGGATAGGGGTGTCTAAAAAATGGTGCCAGGCCAGCTGGGCCAAGCGGGCTGGTCCTCTGCTGCGGCAGCAAGGCGGGCCTCCTGGGGATGCTGGCCACGCTCGGGCCGGCCACCGTCCGCTGCGGCCCGCCCGCCCGCCTGCCGGGGCTGGGCTGGAGAAGGGCAGAGTCTGAGGCATCTTCCGGCCTCCGGAGCCCTGTGCCCGCCCCCCGGGCCGCCGGCGCCTCCTGTCCCGTCTGGCTCTGGTCCCAGCACTGCGGGCCTCCACCTGGCCGCCGTCCGAGCGCCCTGAGGCCAGGACGCGGGTCTGGCCCGCAGCCCGAGAGCACGTCTGAGCCCATCCCGTGGCAGGAGCGGGCAGAGCAGCATCCCTCCTCGTGGCCCGGTGCGAGGCCGCCGCCCACCTGCTCAGACCTCAGTCTGGAGGTCGATGATGTCCTGGCCCACCAGCGGGATCGTGGCGCCCGACTTCTCCCACTCCACGCTCCGCAGCTCCAGCGGGGACGGTGGCAGTGGCTCCAGCTCCTTCTTCACCCACGCGGGCGTCCCGTGGGCTTTCCGAAGGCTCTCCCAGGGCCGCTTGTTGGGCGTCTGCTGCTTCTCCGGCTGCTGGCCGATGGCCGGTGGTGGGGGGAGGGGCCGGAGCAAGAGGAGACCGGAGGGAGCAGGGGGAGAGAAGGCGGAGTCGGAACCGGGAAAGGAGACAGAGCAGAGAGCCCCCTGCTATTGGGTCCGGGGTAGGGGGCGACAGCCTGCTGTGAAAGGCACCTGCCTGAAACCGCTCCCTTGGCCATGGCTTTCCTGAGGAGATGCCAGACTATTCCCCAGTGGACTGCCTTCCCCTCCTCTTCCAGACAGTCCCCCAGAAGCCAGTGCACTGCCTCCCCTCCAGACGGGGTGGGGGGCCCCAGAAGCCAGTGCATTGCCTACCTCTCTCCCTCCAGACGGGCCCCCAGGAGCTAGTACACCACCTACCCCTCCAGACAGGCATCCCCAGAAGCCAGTGTGCCCTCCCCCCTGCCCAGGAAGGCCCATGGGCTTGTCCTGCCCTCCAGAGTCTAGCATGGGCTGGGTCAGGCCAGCATCTGGGAAAGGTCGCAGGAAAGAATGAATGAATCAGGAGACAGCCTTACGTAAAGGCTCTCCCACAGCACGCCCCCATCCTGTGCTGCCCCCCCAGCGCCCCAGGGCCCTGCCCTTTCCCCCGCAGACCTTGCTGTCCGGACCCAGGGCCTCCTTGTCCTTCTCGGCGTGCTGCAGCTTTCGGTTCAGGTCCTGGAACAGGTCCTGGTGCCGTTTCCGCGTGTGCATGATTTTCTGCAGGGTGGGAGGGGGGGAAGCCTGAGCCCGGAAGAGGGGTGCTGCCCCGCCCCTTCCTGCCTGCTGGAAGGGTTCAGAGCGCCTGGCCTGGCCGTGTGGGGGAGGGGATGCCAGCACCCACCTCGAAATCCAGTTCCGCATACCGTGATTTCCGCCGCTGTGGGGAGAAGGGGTTTGTGCACGTTTGCAAGCAGTTCCCTAAAACCTCCCAGGCCACAGGTCCCGGCCTCTCCTTGCCTGAAGATGGGGGAGACCAGGCACCCCCTCGCCCCAGGCCTCCTCTTGGGGTCTTGCCCGAGCCCTGGGGTCGCGCCTCTGTCAGCCCTGAAGCTGGGCCCTTTGCGGGCCCCCTGCTGCCTCAGACAGTGGGGGTGGCCAAGAAGATGCTGGACAGGAGGCGGGGCCCCAGAGGTCAGTGACCGTCACGAGGAGGCTCTCGGCTCTATGACAACCTAGGGCTCTGGTATTCCAGGGCCTGAGTGAGGGTCAGTCTATAGAACCTCGTCACCACTTTCTGTGGTGCTGGACTGTGGTGCTCCACTTTCAGAGGAGCTGGACTGTCCTCCAGACCACCTCTGGCCTCCAGGCCAGGGCCGGTGCTGGGCGAGGGTCTCTGGCTCAGCCAGCCCACGACGTGCGCCCAGGGACAAGGAGCATGGGACGCAGGCCAGCGGCCCAGCTGAGAGCCACCCCCCCCCAGGCCGTGAACCAGGAGGAGGGAGCATGGCCTAGGGAGGTGGGGCTCCCTGAGGGCGCTGGGCGGTGGTGCTCCCCGCTCCAGGCTCTGACCCCATGTTGCACAGGCTGGGGCGCGGGCTTGGGGTCAAGTCTAGGCTTCAGGTTGTTCTGTGGAGGGACTCGCTGCTCTGACCGCAGGCGCGGGATGGGCTACACTTGAGCTGACTCCCGCCCAGCTCGGTGGCCTCTGCAGGGAGGGAGACCCCTGTTCCGGCAGAGGCCGGGCGCCCCCTGCCACGAGGCCCAGCAGGACGAGGGCAGCGTGGCTAGAGGACAGAAAGAGGACGGTGGGCGGGCGGAGGGAGTCCTAGGGGACGCCCCGTCAGCAGCCAGCTTGTCCCCCTTCTCGTCAAGGGACACCTGCCAGCAGCAGGGAGCCGGGACGCTGGTCCCCAGCATTCCCAGGCCCCGACTTCCTAGCACTGGCCGTGGGCCCCACCGGCTGGGCCGTGCACCCAAACCAGCGGTGCCCACAGCAGGCCCTGCCCCCCCGCCCCTCCCCCCGGGTCCCCGGGCCGCCCTCACCTCAAGGGAGCTCACGGACAAGGTGGAGACGTTCTCATTCCTGGTCCCGGCCCCCGAGCTAGGCCCCGGGTGGGCCGCGGGCTCCCCAGGCTCCCCCAGGCTGGGGGGCGTGGGCTCCAGGGTGGGGGGTGGGGGCGGGGGGGGCGGCGGCGGCGGGGGCTGGGCAGGGGGGGCCTCCGGGGGCCCGGCGCCCGGAGGCTGGCGGGTGGGTGGGCTGCGGGCCGGGAGGCCGGCGTCGGGGGTCATGTTGAGGTGGATGAGGCGGGTCTGGGGCATCTGGTCCAGGTGGATGCTGTGCTTGGCTTCCTCTGGGGGCTTGGGCCGCAGCGTGGCCGTGGCCGTAGGCAGGATGACGTAGCTGGTGTCCAGGGCCTTCTCCTGGGCCCGGCTCAGCTCCGAGTCCAGCTTCTTGAAGATGTCCCCATCGCCGGCAAAGGAGGACTTGGGCGCCCTGTCCTTCTTGAGGGTCAGGGAGTGGTTGGGGAAGTCTGGCAGGGGGCCGCCCGGGCAGCGGGGCGAGCCGTGCAGGTGCAGCTTGGACACGTTGGCGGGCAGGCTGTTGAAGTTGGTGGGGGGCACCTTGGCGTGGGCTACCTTCAGCTTCTCCTCCTCGGGCAGCGACGGCCGCTTGAGCGTGCCGGTGATTGTGGCCGTCCGGCAGGCTGCGATGTCCTTGTTCAGCACTGTGGGGAGAGGAGGGGGTGGGGGTCAGGGTGGCCTCAAGGGTGCCCTGGCCAGGCCCCAATCGGGCACATGCCCTCTGACGGCTCTGGAGCTGCAGTTCCTGGCGCTCGCGCCCCACAGGCCACCCCGGCCCTGGTCAGTGGGGGCCTGCCATGTGCTGTCGGTGCCACGGCAGCCCGGCTTCCTCTGCTGTTTCTAATGAGGCTGGAAGATGGGGTGCTTCTGCCTGCCCCCACAGACAGGAGAACAAGTGACGGCCACCCACACACTGCTCTCCTGGCAGCCGGGAGCCCCTGAGCGCCCCGCAGCCAGCCCATGTGTCTTGGAAGTGCAGGGACACAGCTCCTCATGGAGGGGGAGGTGCTCCTGGGGTGCCGTGCTGCAGACGCCTAGCTGCCCCACTTCTGCTCCGCTGCAGGGGAGGGGCCGCATGACCTCTGAGCGGGGCTCCCATGGGCCCACTACCCACCTTGCCCCTACCAATCAATTTAGCCTCCTGGGCCGGCAGAGAGCACAGAGCTGCTGGGCCCAGCTCTGCACCCGTGCCCCCCTCAGGGCCCGTCCCTGAAAGCCTGCTGTGACCGCAGGGCCCTCTCTTTGCTGACCACACCCCTGCCCAGCCCCCGCACACCAGAGGCGCTGTCTGTCGCCTGCCGCCCCCTGGGCACACAGCCTCCCAGCGGTGGCCGGTCCCTCGCCACCCCGGGTCCTCTCCCTCTGCTCTGCCAGCCCCCAGCCCTGGCTTGTGTCCAGCCTCCAGATGCTGACATCCTCTGGGCGGCCCGGCGGGGGACCTGCCATCTTCCCCGCCAAGCCTGCGCCCCTGCAGCGTCCCTCCTACTCGGGTCTCTTGGTCCTCCTGAGCGCACACGAAGCCCCATGGACCCGGGACGCGCCTCTCCGCTCAGACCCAGGCGCTCTCAGCCCTACCTCCAGACTCCTCGAGATCCCCAGCGCCCCCTGGTGTGCCCCGCACCCCCAGCCAGTAGCTGCTTGAGAGGCCACAGGCCCCGCTGGGCCAGCTGACTGATGAGGAAGAAATCAGAGGCTCGGAGAGGTCAGGACCACCTGAACAGGGCTGGACCCCAGCCTCTGAAGGCCCTTGAGTCTCGGGGTCACCTCTCAGGACGGCTGCCTAGGCCACATAAGACCAAGACAGGAGATGGAAGACCATTCTGTCCAGTTCCTCACTCAACCCAACCAAAGGCCACCTCTTCCAGGAAGCCCTCCTGGGTCCACCTGGCAGTAGCTGACACTCCCAGCCTAGGGCCGCCCCAGCCCCTGCCTCCATGGCTGTCTTTAGACTCTCTCTGACGGATGCAAGGCAGTTGTGGCCGGCTGGGTCTCCACAGTTCTGGAAGATACTGCCTGTCCCTGCCTCAGATGCCTGTCCCTGCCCCAACCTCCTGGCTCCCAGGACATGGACCCCTGAGGGGCTCCCTCTCATTGGGCAATTGAGTCCCTTTTTCCATTTGCTTCCAGAAAACTCAGCGCTAGCCCAGGGTCCGGTGGTGGGTCCTGCCCTGTGCTCTCCCCCCACTCCTGCTGCCGCCCCCCCACCCCCATTCTGAAAGCGTGCCCAAGCCTCCTCCGTGGGGCTAGTGGGGGTGGAGACATGAGGACGACACGGAGTGTGGGCCCCGAGGGAGGGCAGGCAGGGGTGGGCGGCGAGGTGGGTGACAGGGCGGAGGCGGGCAGCTCCCCTCACACAGCTTGCCCAGCCTCCCGGCCCCTCCCAAGATGGTGAAAAGCCAAGAAGAGGAGTGTGTGTGCGGCCGCCGAGGCAAGGGGCACGGCAGGGAGAGGACAGGGCCAGGCCCCGCGCAGGGAGTCCATGGCCTGTCCCCGGGGCTAAGAGCTCTGCCCTGCATAGCGCCGGCCTCACCCCTGCTGAGCCAGAGCTCCAGGACGGGTTTCCACAGATGGGGCCTGCGGCCACAGGGCAGCGGGTGGGGAGGCAGGAAGGGGCGGGTGCGGCCCGGGCTGAGGCGGGCGCTGTGCAGACCCGGCCTTCTGGGCAGCGTCCCCGCCGGCTGGGCGGAGCGGATCCCGCCTCCCTGCATGGGCTGGGGCAGGCCGCGGTGGGATGAGGACAGACACGTGAACAGACAGACGCACAGAGAAAATTAGAAGCACGTGGACCCAGGCGGGGGCCACCTGTCGCTCTCACCTGGCCGGCGCTCACCTGATCTACAGGCCAGATCCACGTCCTTCTCGAAGTCAGTCTGCAAGACAGAGGCGGGGTGGGGTGAGGGCCTGCGAGCCAGCTGGCGGGAAACGGTGGAGCTGAGCTATACCTCGGAGGCATGTGAGAGTGTGTGAGTGTGAGAGTGTGTGTGTGTGTGTGTATACATGCATGCACGGGAGCTCCCTCCCGGGCGTCGGCGGCTTAGCTGGGCCGTGGGGGGCCAGTCCCATGGCAGCTCCCTCACACTCTCAGCCTCTGCCTCAGTCTCCCCCAGGCCCTGGCTCCCTGGGACTGCAGCCCACTCTGTCCCTCACATCCCCCGATGGGGTGGGGGGCGCAAAGTGTCTCACGCTGGGGTCCCTGCGGCCCAGCCCGCCGCCTGCTGGTGTGCAGCTGGGGGGCCTGCCCCGTGTCACCTGTGGTCCTCAGCACAGGCCCTGGGGACGAGGAAATGGAGGCTGGCCGGCCAGAGAGGCAGAACGGGCTTCGGACACGGCCGTCGGTGCCCGGGTGACACCAGCCGTCCCTTGAGCCGGAGGCCCTGCTAGAGCGTGTGCCCCATCCCAGCCTAGGAGCCCCGCCAGTGGGAGTGGGCAACCAGTCCCCGGCCTCAGAGCGCCTGGTGGGCGGGGCACCCGGGCCTGGGCACCTCGGGCCAGGGCGTGGCCTTCTCAGGGGCGGGGGGTGGAGGGGCTGCGGGGCTGGGTCCTTGTCTCAGACCTGGAGGCTCCCTCTGCGCAAACGCAGAGGTGGGCTTCGGGGAAGACTTCAAAGTCTGAGGTCAGAGGTCAGGCCGGGAGCAGGGCCCGGGAGTCTGGGACCCCTGCCCTCACCCCTGAGGATCCAAGGAGCCTCCGCAGGTCCACCGGCTGGCCTCTGCTGAGGCCCTGCCTGGGACGCTCACGGCCCCCGTGAGGAGGCTGGGCACCCCAAGGCCTGAGTGAGCAGCTCCTGCCAGGCCCCCAGTGACAGCGCGGAGAATCCAGCCCGGGCACCACCAGGACCTGAATGGGAGGCCTGCCGGCAGGAGCCGGGGGGAAAGTCAGGGAGGACTTCCTGGAGGTGGTATCTTAGTGGACACCGCGAGGCGGGCAGCGGGGTGGGAGGGCCGCGCTGTGCCTCAGGCTGAACGGCAGGTGCAATGCTGGAGGGACCTGGCTGGGAACAAGGCCATGGTGGGGGCAGGGTGCGTGCACAGCCCAGGCTGGTCCCCTGGATGGAGACGGAGGGAGCCCAGCCCCATCCCGGCCAGGCTGGAGGGCGATGAGGGGGCGTGGGAGGTGGGGGGGGCAGCCGCTGAGGCGACGGCCCCAGGAAGCTGGCATCCGGGCAAGCACGCTGCGGTAGCGGGGGTGAGTGTGGGCCGATGCCAGCCCCCCTCCTGACCGTCTGGGTCCTGCCTGCCCCAGACCCCGGGCCGGGGATGTCACCTTGGCGAGCCTCAGTGTCCCCAGGCTCACACTGGGCTCGGAGCTCTTCCCAGGGGCCGCCGGAGCCCAGAGCAGCGCAGGGAGACAGCGCTGGGGCGCGCGCTCGGAGCCCTACCATGAGCTGGGCGTGGCCATTCTGGAAGGAGCCCCCCGAGTCCCCGTTGCCCTCCTCCTGCCGGTCCACCACGCGGCACTTCACGGCGTCCTGGACCTGGGGGAGAGCAGAGTGGTCCACGGCAGTCCCCGAATGTGGCCTCGTGAGTCGGCGGTAAGGCCGGGGCGAGCAGCAGGGCTGTGTCTCCGCGAGGGGAGCCTGTGTGCGGGGCCCTGCCTCCCTTCCCTCTCGCAGAGTCTCTCTGTGCCCTTCACGGGCACCTCGACCCCCCGTAAACGTGCCACGGCCCTCCCAGCCTGCCGTCAGGCTGCGGAGGGCACTGGGGTCCACGCCGTCTAGGCAAGTCCGGGGCCCCGCCTCACCCCCTGGAGACACCGGAGCGTCCACAAGGGCCCTTGGGGGGCACAGCACGTCTGTGGGGCACGCTCCATCAAGGGAGGTCTCACGTGTTACGGCCATGGGCTCTTCAGAAAGGGGCCACCCAAGCAGCCAGCACAGAGCTTGTCCACAGAGGACAGGCAGGGCTGGTCAGCGTGAGCAAGGAGTGAAGGCCGGCCCCTTCTCTGCCACGGAGCGCTCTGGGTGTGGGCGGAGCGGTGAGCAGTGCCCGCCCTCAAGAAGCCGCCCCTTCATGGCCATGATGTGCAAAGGGAACAAGGGGAGGCACAGGGGCGGCGAAAGCATGGAGGGGGTCCTGGAGGAGGCATCCGGAGTCCGCGGGGGAGCTCTGGGAGGAGGGTACGCTGGGGGTCCCGGGCTCCCAGACCTAGACCCAGCGTAGACCTGGGGACCTGTCCCCACTCCCCTCAGCCACACAGCTGATGAGAGGCGGTGCTGGGGTCTCGCTGGCTCCGGGGCCGCAGGCACCCGCCAAGCCTCTGGCCTCCTGGCAGGTGTGCCTTCTTCCCGTGCGTGCACTCACTGACCACCTAGCAAACATCTCAAGCACCTCCCGTGGGCCCAGTGGAGGCAGGCCACCATCCAGGAGACAGCAAAGGGAAAGCACTCTCTCCACTGGCACGAAAAACAGATGGTCTCCCCAAGTGCCTCATGGCCTCCTCCTCCAGGAAGGCCACCTGGCCAGCCTCACCCACTCTGTTCCCCCCAGAAGACTCAGATGACCACCTTACTCATCCACCTCCCAAATTTTCCGCGCCCACTGCGCTGGCTGAAGCTGCTTGGCATCGCCCGTACCTGCCCCCTCCCAGCCTGTCTTCCTCAGCGCGGCCCCCTGGAGTCCCGCCTACAGAGGCCAGAGGATGGAGGCCCTCTCCCGACTTTTCTCTGCCCCCAGGGTCCCTAGCCCAGACCCCACGTGTGAGACCCGCGAGATGAGAGAGGCAGATGGGGAAGTCCCGCCTTCCTGGCAAATCAGGTGTCTCTGGGGCACCTGACTCTCCCCCGCATGGACCCCCGCGCCGGACCGTCCTGCTTCTGTTCCCGGGTTTTAAATTCCTACAAGCTCCCTCCTATTCTCGGATGTTCCTCCTTGGTAACCTGCCGTTTTCGTCTCAGAAGCTGGGCAGCCAAGGGCAGCTGAGGGCCACAAGCGGGGCCTTTGCACCTGGGGAGTCGGTGGCGTCTGGCCCCACCCCACCGAAGCCACAGTGAGAAGCGCGACCATGAGTCAACATGGCCGGAACCAGGCACGCGTGGGGCCGGGGCTGGCAGCCTCTCCCTCTCTGCGGATGCCGGCTCGGGCCATGTCGGGGGCCCGTGGCTACAAGGATCTGACTTTCTGGGCACAGGCTCTCCGGATCTCAGAGGAGATGCTCACGGCCACCCCGGCATTTACATGCAGGAGCTTGTCAGTGGGGCCGTCCCAACACCAAAAACGCGGGCTTCTTGTCCTCCCGTCACCTTCCCCCCGCCTGGGGGCCTCAGGGGACAGGGTGCCCCCGGGACCAGGGCCCCACCTGGGACAGTGGGGCTACACGGGGGGGATGCCAGGTGGGGGCGGGGCTGCCAGCTCAGGACGGGGCTGAGCTGCCCCGAAGTGCACCGCCAGTCGTCCGCAGCATCCTTCCCTGGACATCCCGGGGGCCCGGGAGCCCCTTCTAGAAGTGCTCTGGCTTTGGGCTGTGATGCAGCGGCTGCCCGGCCTCCCCCACTGCCAGCTGTGCACCCGGCTTCCTCAGGTGGGCTGGGCTCATGGCCCCTTGTCCCTCTCTCCCCCAAAACCCAGGGTTCACTGCAAAACCCTTGTCCTGTTCTCATCTTTTCGAATCTAAGTGCTCTCCAATCACTCTGCTATCTTTCCAGGAGGTTCCAAAGGGAGAGGGAGAGAATTCTGCGGTTCCGCCCCCACCCACTCCGGCCCCTTCAGCCTCACCACGGCCCCTCCCGTCCATGCCAAGAGCACGTTTCTCCACATTTCAACCCTCCTGAGGGGGGAGCAGGTCCCGGACCTTAGCTGCTGTCACCGGCAGCCAGCCGTGGGGACAGGCGGCTGAGGCCCTCCCTTGCTCCCATTCAGGACGGGGGGCTCAGCTCTGCTGAAAGCTGCACATGTCTCCGGGGCTCCGGGTCCTAAAGACTTAGGAGGACAGAGCCCCCCTCACCGCCCAAGCCCTCCAGGGGCGCAGGGGGCGTCTTCAGGAAGAAGGATGGACACTAGGAGCCACTAGGACCGTGTGCCGGCGCAGCCTCGGGGCCCGCCATCAGGCGTGGCCCGCAGCAGCCCCGGGGGTGCCCACCTCTCTGCGCAAGATGCAGTGGACCATCACTATGACGAAGCCCTCCAGCGAGTCGAAGACGGCGAACAGGATCTGGAAGAGGGCGGAGCGGCGGTCGGTGACAGCGAGCACGGCCGACATCCAGGTCAGTGCCAGCAGCGGCAGCACCACGCAGGAGCTCCACAGCGAGGCCCTGGGGACAGCGCAGCGGGCGGCTGCGTCAGGGCTGGCCCTGGCCGCCCTCTCCACCCCCCACCCCTGCTGGACTTCTCCTCCTCTCCCCCCTCTCCCCTGCGGTCCTGGTGGTCCCTCCTGGGGAGCAGAGTCCTGCCCCAACCAGCCCAGCAGCTGGAGCCTCTGAGCGTGGTCCCTGGAGGCTGGGCAGCGGGGAGGGAGGGAACCTCTAGGGGACACCCAGGTTCCTAACTGTCCAGGAGGACACAGGAGGGATGCCCACTGGAGGCGGGAGCTGGGGGGCCACGGCCCCTCCTGCGTCCAGCTCCCCGGGCTCTCTGCGCCACCCCCGCTGCCAGGGGATCAGGGCCCAGCTCTAAGACGGCTGTGGAGAGGGTGTTCGGCCAGGCCTCTGAGCTCTGAACAGAGATGGGGAGAGAAACACAGAGGACCAGAGAGCTGCTCCAGGAGGACAGAGGGGACAGACAGACAGACATGGCCAGACGGAGAGGGGAGGGGAGGCAGAGACACAAACAGAGACCCACGGGCGCTTCAGCTCTTGGCAGGCCCTGCTCTGCTGGTCCCCAGGGGAGACGGGCCTCCAGGAGTGCCCGAGGCAGGCACTGCCCTCTGCCGCCGGGTGCCTCCGTTCGCCACTGTGGGCTACACCGTGGCGGCTCTGAGCCTGCCTCCGCCGGACGGCGCTGTCACTGTGCCGAGTCCTCGAGGCGCGTGCTGAGGGCAGATGGCTCCGGCGGGACGGCTGGCGTGTGGCAGGTGTCCGGGAAATGTGCCTGACCCCACCCTCACCACAATGACGACCTCCAGCGTTTGGCCGCCTGGGCAGGAGATGGCTCGCAGGGGCTCCAAGGAGCCGCTGGGGCCCTGTTATCACCGGGGTGGGGGCTGAGGTCAGGACCACCGACTCTCCTCCTTACAGGACAGAAGCAGGAGCAGGTGGGGCAGGAGAAGCAGGGAGTGGGCAGGGGGAGGGGTAGAGGAACATTCGGCAGGGCCAGGATCACAGGGGCCATAGGAAGGAGCCAGGGGGCCGGGGGGGGGGGGCGGACACAGGCCCAATGGGAGAAAGGCTAGAAGGACCGTGAGTCCAGCTTGGAGAAGGACCCCCGAACCAGCAGGACCTTAGTTAGGGGGCGGGGGCAGGAGCCCTCCCCAGAACTGTGCCCCTGGCTTCTGCACCCTGTCTGTCCGACCTGGGGCACAGAAGACAGGCCCGCCTCCTCCCCCTCCGCCCCCCCCATTCCCTCCCCACTCCCTGTGCCAGGACCCAGGTCCCCGTCCCGGCCCCAGCCCCATTTCTGCTCCAGCACAGCTCCCTGGCCAGGCTCCCCGGGGGCTCAAGGCAGAAGCCCTCACAGGAGCTTCTGAAGGAGACTTCACAGACCCGCCTCACCTCGCCTCCTAGGGTGGAGGCCCAGGAAGCCGGCCCTCCCCAGCTCCGCGCACTGCCCTCCACTGCCCTCCCCAACCCCGAGGCTCTGTGGCTCCGCAGGGCGGGTGGGGCTCCCTCGTCTCTGCCCTCCCTTCAGAAGCAGACCTTCTCTGGCCATACTTGGAGCAGGAGGGTCTCCTCCTGCTGGGAGTCACGCTCCTTGGGGCCTGGGGCCTGCGGCGGGGGCAGGACCCCCGCGGCCTGCGGCCGGTAGCAGATGGCTGGGGCCAGGGGACCCAGAGATCACTTCAGGTCCTGCAGCCCAGCCTCTATGGGTTCTGCCGGGGCAAAGGGCCGCGCGGAAGAGCGGGTGCGGGCCCGGGGGGGGGGGGGCCGGGGAGCTGGCAGGGAGGCCCGGGGCGGTGGCACCGCCTGGCCCTTTGGAACGTGCAACGCCCCTGCGGTGGGGGAGCGGGAGGTGGGAGCGGTGGGCGCAGGTGGGGCAGAGCCTCTCAGGGAATGTCCCCGGGGCTCTCACGACAGGCCTGTCACGGGGCAGAGCAAACAGTACGTGTCCTCCGGCCCTGTCCCCGCCGGCCGTCCTCCCACAGCTTTCTGCCTCACGGGACCTGACCTGCCCCGAACCTGCAGCCGCCATGGGGCAGCAGTGTCCACACGCCCACACGCTCACGCACGTACACGTGCTCACACACGCACACACGTGCACACCGACACCGACACCCACTCACACCCGCACACGCTCATGCAACACCCACGCACGCTCACGGTACCTGTGCTTGTGCCCGCCCACATGCTGACACGCGCACACACTTAGAGGCGCACGCACGCGCACACCCTTGTGCTCACACGCACACACCGCGCACCCCAGCCCCCGGCACAGCCACACGTCAATGAGCTGCCGGCTGAGCGCGTTCTCGAGCTGACCCGCACCCGTCCCGTCCAGGCGGCGCCTGCTGTCCAGCCCTCCATGTCCCAAGGCCCCGGGGGATGGGGAGAGGAGCCTGGCGAAGGGCCAGCTGGGGGACGACCCCCAGAGTGGACGGCACAAGTGACAGAGAGGACAGAAAAAGCTTAAAACAAACTGTGTGACTCAGAGCAGCGTGGAGACGGGCGCACACGGGGAAGGAGAGGGTCTGAGGTGGCACGGCCGGCGCCCTGGGAGGTGGCGTGGGCCGCAGGGAGGGCTCCACACTCGGCCTGTTGGAGGGCGCGCCGGAGGGGCTGGGGCAGCTGACCGGGAGTGCAGAGCAAAGCCCAAGACAAGAGCTGACCGCCTTCTCAGTTCTCACGGAGACGGGGCGGAACGCTCACCGACCGCAGCGGTCGGCCTGCATCCCCCGGGCCGGTCCTGGGGGGTCGGGGGGGCTCTGGGGGAAGCAGGGGAGCCTTGGGGAGGTGGGGGCTGTCGGGGTTCGGCCCCCATGCATGCCTGGGTGAAGGAGAGAGGAGCCAATCTGTCCATGTTTGCACAAAGGAGCAGAACTCCTGGGGGAGGCCACGGCCCCCAAGTCTGCCCTGACCATGTACCGCGCCAGCCAGGGGGCTAGGGCTCCGCCAGCCAGCGCGCCGGGTTTCAGGGAGCTAGCTGCCAGTGTCCTCCCACAGGCCCTGAGCGTGTGCGTGTGTGCGTGTGTGCGTGCGCGAGCAAGCCCGTGGCAGCACGCAGGGAGCGTCCGGTCCGTGGGGGACCCGCCAGGGTGCCACGGGGGCACCCAGGGGCCAGGGCACCCACTGCTCACCCGGGCCAGGGCTGGGGAGCCGGCCAGCCACACGGACACACTGGGCTCCCGCACCCGCCGCTCACCCCACCTGACCCCGGGGCCCTCGGCCGCACAGACGGGGACGGAGCAGGAGAGTCGGCTCAGGGGTTCTTGTATGAAACAAAGCACACAGCGCCTTTGGGGAGTGGGCGTCACGTGCGAGCTGCCCCAGCACTCCGGCCTGCGTGCCCTGGGGCCCCCAGAAACACCTGTGGGCAGGTGGGGTAGGCCGCCTCTGTGCCCACTGCCCAGGGAGAGGGGCACCCAGGCCCATGGACAGCGAGGCCAGCCCCCGGATCCCACACATCCTCCCAAGCCACACAGCAGACTCCCGACCACGAAGAGAAGCCATCAGGAAGCCCAGAGGACGGTGTCCTGAAGCCAGGGTACTCCAGGAGCGCAGGACGAGGAGGAGGGAGACAGAGACAGACATGGAGGACGGGCACAGAGGGAACAGGGGCGGAGCCCCCACGCAGACACCAGCAGGGCAGAGGGACGAACAGAGCAGTAGGCAGGGGCAAGGCGAGGAGGGCTCAAAGGGCAGGGGCAGGATGGAAAGGGTCTGTCTCAGCCGGTCCTCCGCTCCCTCCACGACCTCGGCACTGCCATGCCCCGGGGGGCTGGAGAAGAGGTGCTGTCCCAAACACACTTGGCCTTCACTGCTGGACATTGCCCAGCCGCTTGGGACCACGTGCTGTCTGGCCACGCACTGCCCTCTCTGGGCCCAGCCTCTCCATGCAGGAGGGACGCCCTATTTGTCCCCTGCACTCTCCTCCTGTGGCTGAAGGCACCACAAAGACAGGCAGGTCACACCCTTGCTGGGGGTTACCCGACCCCACAGTGGGGAAGGCGGAGGCCGGGGGCTCCCTCCCCCCACCCTAGTGGACCCTGCAGGGGCAGGGTCCCTGAAAACAACTGGCTTCCCAGTTTCTGAGGATGGACCACAGGCCAGACGGAGAAACTGAGGCACAGGGCAAGGTCGGGGCTGGCTGTGAGCCTTCACAGACCTCTGTGCCCCAGTTTCCCTGCCTGCTCTGGGGGCTGGCGGGGAGAGTGAGCCCTGGGTCTTCTGGACTCAAGGCAGGTGAGGCGACCCAGTGGGCCCTGCCCTACCCTGCGCGCTCCTTCAGCTTCTTGTCCGTGATGCCGTCCTTGGACACGAGCTTGTTGAACACCAGGATCCCGATGACCATGTTCACCTGCCAGGCAGAGAGCAGTGGGGTGTGGGCGCAGGGTACTGCCCTCTGGGCTCCGGGCTCCTCACCAGGGCTCCCGCCCGCAGCACGGGCCCTATGGACACCGCTCCCCAGGCCAGGAGACGGGGCCGCTGGCACAGGCTCGCCAGCACCCCCGACGCTCTCCCCCGCCCCCCACCAGAGCCCCGGCTGTTAGGTAGGGCTCTCCTGCCACAAGACCCCACCCGGGGCGCGATGCTCCAGCTCCCGCCCCCCACGTGACCCTCCCGCGCAACCCATCCGTGAGGATCTGGCAGGCCCGCCCGGCGGGGGTGGACAGGAAAAGGGGCCAGCACGCCCCAGGGTGGGGACGCAGAGAGTCATGTGGGGGCTCTCCCGACAGGCGGGATCCCCAGCCGCTCTGCACGAAATAGCCCCGAGGCCTAGCTGCCATCTCCAGGCAGCAGCAGCTTCTGGAGCTGGGGTTCCAGCTGTCCGGAGGTCGGACATCAGGCTGACCCCCACACACCCCTAGAGTGCTGGCCCATTCCCACGGCAGAAAGGGCCTCAGGTGATCCAGCTGCCGCCCCCACTCAGGGGTGCCCTGTGGCCACCCCAGCCTTTCAGCTCCCCTGCCCCTTACGCCCCTCCCATGACGGGGAGCTCACTCCTCACAAAGGCCCACCTCGGGGGCCGTCTCGGGGGCAGCATCCCTGTCTAGGTTTTTTCCCGGGGGTGCACTGCCCCTGCGCTCTCTGCCATGGCACCTTCCCTGCCTCCTTCCTGCTGGGCACCGGCTCCCCAGCAAGTGCTCCCCGGTGTTCATGTCCCGCAAGCCACAGCCAACGGCAGCTGTTGGCCCCGCCGTGGCCCTGGAGCCCTGGGGCCTTCTCTCCTGGGTGGAGAGGCTCCCGGCTCCTCCCCTGGGCTCCCACTCTGCAGAGGCCGCCCGGTGGAGGAACGAGGCCTTGTCCCGGACGCTTTGGACGCAGAAGGGCGAGGGGCCGACCGCCTGAGGCCCCACCGCGCTTAGCGCCCCCGACCCTGCACACCGCGTGGGCAGGCCCTGCCGTTCATCCCTGCGCGAATGGAAAGTTCCCAGACGCGGACACCAGCCCTGGAGGGCCTGACTGGGGTTGGGGCATCTTTCCCGGGTGACCTCATTTTCTGACAAGGCCGGAGCCACAGGGGACAGGCCACCAGCCATCCCCGCCCTGCCCACAGCAGGTTCTGTGCGCTCTTGACTGGCGTGTCCCCACGTTCCTGAGGGGGCCCCGGCCTTGCCCTACAGACACCCTGGCAGGGAACATGGGGGCTGGGAGCTCCCGCCTCCCTTGGCTAAGCCTCCCCCGCTCCCACGTTGCCTGTCTTTAAAATGGTGAGCTGGCCCTGTCTCTGAGGGGCCGCGTTGACATGCACGGCACGGAGGCCTCTCCCTTCAAGGAATAAAGGAGCCGGGACCCTCGGGCTAGGCCCGCTGCCCATGGCCCCACGCTCCCACGCAGGGTCCCCCAGCCTCCCCTGTGCCTGTGCCGGTGTCCAGCTTCCCCGCCACAGAGCCACAGAGTGGTGTGTGGCACTCCATGTGGGGCGGAGGGCTGGAGGGGGACAGGCTCAGGCAGTGTGGATGCAGGGGGGCCCCCAGCCGCCCGGCTCCCCCTGCCCAGTCCGAACTCGGGGGCAGGAACTCTGTGTGCCCGTGGCACTGTTGTGCATCCCTCCCCGAAGGTGTCTGGGAACTCGTGGCGAGGGAGAGCGGGCAGCCGCTTCCTTCTCCAGAGCAGGACAGCTGCTGGAAGCAAGGGCCCAGTCCTGGCCCCCCTGCCTCAGGCTCTGCTAGCTGCTCTACCCATCCCCCAGGCCTCGCTGGCACTCCCTGCCGTCCTGGGTCAGCCGTCTGTGTGCTCGGTATCCCCCCCCAGTCCGGCCACTCGGCCTGCGAGCCCACATGGACCTGCTGGCCAGTCCCCAGCCAGTGTCCATTACCCATGCAGCGGGGCTCACCAAGATAGCAGGCGCCCCCCTGCCCCCGTGTCTGTACCTGTGTACCCTGAGGGCAGCTCCAGGGGGCCAGGAATGCCACCCACCCCCTGGTGACCGCGGTGACCCTGAAGGGGCAATAGGTACCCCCAAGGGCCCAGCCTGGGCCAGCGGTGGGGGGGGGTCAGTACCAGTACGACAGCGGCAGCCGGTCCCACGAAGGCGTACAACAGTCCCCCCTCCAGGGACAGCCAGCAGCTGGGGAGGGAGACGGGCTGGTCAGTGGCCAGTCGTGACGTCCCCGCCCCCCGGGGAAGGCCGGCAAGACGCTGGGGAGCGGCAGAAGGAGCTCGGCACCCAGCAGGCCCCCCGGGGCACAGCACACAGCAGCTCACTGTGGCCTCTGAGCCCTCGGAAGCCCCCTCCACGGTGGCCCCTTGAATCCCAGTTTACAGAGAGAGAAGCAGACCCCGGCAGACGCGAGGCTGTCCTCGCTTGGCAGACACGAGGCTGTGCTGACTGCCCCGGACCGGCCCCCCAAGTGTCCTCCTATGTCCTCCCCAGTCTCACTCACAGACCCTTCCTATGGTCACGGGGCCAAAACTTTGGGTCGGGTCCCTGCTCCGGCCCCCCAGCTGCCCACGCAACCCAGGCCCCGTGGCCAGGTAGCCCAGGCCTCTGCTCATGCATCTGGCCCGGGCTCTCCTCACACCAGCCGTGGTCACCGGCCCCACGGTCCCCCAGATCTCCTGGACCTCGCGAGAGGCGGCCTGCAGGAGCCCCGGGCCCAGTGAAGACGCTGCAGTTTCCACGTGCTGTTTCCTCTGCCCCGAGTGTCCACCCCATGCAGTCAAACTCGTCTTTGGCCTTCAAAACCCCTGGGGCTCCCCTGATCGCCCGGCCCTCTCAGCTGTGCAGCCGTGCCCGTAACTCCCTCCTGGCATGCCCCCTACCAGGGGTTCCAGTAACTGGAACCTCATTCATGTCCACTTCCCTTGCTGCCCCAGGGGGCCCTACTCCAGGGCCCAGCCACGGCCTGTCCCCCTGGGGCTCCACAGCGAGCCAAGCCTGCACGGCCCACCCTGGCCACACCTCCTTCCTCTGGCTCCCCATTTCCTACCCGTGCCTGCGGCTGCAGCCCCCTGCAGGCCTTGGCTCCCCTTACCCCGGGACGCTACACTGCTTTTAGGGGC
Source organism: Mustela nigripes (assembly GCF_022355385.1). Lineage (NCBI taxonomy): Eukaryota > Metazoa > Chordata > Mammalia > Carnivora > Mustelidae > Mustela > Mustela nigripes. The sequence goes on along the minus strand of NC_081559.1, from coordinate 196,053,492 downwards.
TCCCCAAGCTTCCTGGTTTGGCATTCAAGGCCCCGGACCTGCCTGGCCCAGCCGACCCTTCGGGGCCTCGCTGACTTCATCGGAGCAACAGGCCCCTTACCACCGGCCTTGCCCTCCTCGGGGCCACACAGCTCCCTTGCCACCACAGTCATGCGGGAAGGTCGCACGGCTGCAGAGGGAAAACTGAGGCTGACAGACCCGGCCACGGGCACCAAAGGAGGGGGTGGAGGCTCTGACGGCCCCGAGCCTCCATTTCACCCATCCTGCTGCCCGCTGCCAGGGAGGAGCTGGGGAGGGAGGCGGCCTCCAGCCCCGGGGCTCCCGGCCTCTCCCAGCTTGGCTCTCCTCTGCGAGACGGGCAGCAGCCGTCACCTTCTAGGGCAGTGGGAGGGTCTGGGGGAGCCGAGCGGCCTCTACCCCATCCCCACCCTGCCCCGACTCACTAGTTCATGGTGCTGTACCCTTTGGCCTTGGTGAATCCCACAGAAATGGCCACGACCAGTGCAGGGAGCCCTGCGAAGGACCAGAAAGAAAGGGGGTTGGTCCTCCCGCCATCCAAGCCCGCGTCCACGCTCTGCCTCCTCCTTCCAGCCCTGGGGATGGGGCGGGGCGCGGGCAAACTGGGTCCTCGGAGTCCTGAACGCGGTCGTGCCGAGCAGGAGAGGGGGACGGGAGGGGGACGCGGGCGGGAGCCCACGGGCTGTAGGCACGGCGGCCAGACAGCGAACGAAATGCAGGACGCCTGATTGCACTTGAATTTCAGATTAAAAGAAATCATTTTTCTTGTAAATGTCCCAAACGTCACCCGGGAGATCCTTAAAAAATAACTCAGTATCTGAAATTCAAAGAGAACCTGCCGCCACATCTTACCTGGGAACCCCGTGGAGGCCCCAGGAGGACGAGGGCGGAGGCCGGGGGGCACCCCCCCCACCGGGACAGCGGGCGGAGGCCGGGGGGCAGCCCCCCCCCACCGGCAACACTCACCCCAGCCCAGGCAGAGGAAGCGTTTCCGGATGAGACGGTTCCTGAGGCGGCCCGTCACGGCCATGTACGACTGCCAGGCCTCGGTGAGCACCCAGCAGAAGGACGACAGGAAGAAGAAGTGCAGGAAGGCGGCCACCAGCGTGCACACCACCTGCGCGGGGCAGGCGGGCGGCTCAGGCCGGGCCGGGGCCGGGTGCCCTTCCTGGGCCCGCCCCACCGGAGGAGCTCAGAGAGGCCGGGACGGCCCGAGCCGGGTGTCCGTGGTGGGGCACGAGGTCAGGTCCCCCTCACAGGAGGCCACTGAAGGGCCGGCACCAGCTTCCCAGGGAGCATTCTGGGGTCCTGTCACCCCATCCCGCCCGGGCTCCCTGGGGGGTGCGGGGAAGGGCCGAGCTCACGCACCTTATTGCGGGTCTGGGTCTGCCCGATGAGGATGAGGGCGTTGGAGGAGATGATGGACAAGCAGAAGTTGATGAGGATGACCGACCGCTCCGAGCGGATGTACCTGTGGGGGAGCGCGGCTCAGTGCCCCGGCGGGGGGGGGGGGGGGGGGGGGGGGGCGCGGGGGGGGGGCCGGGGGGGGGGGGGGGGGGTCGCGTCTCCAGGAACTGGGGTCCTGCGGCCACGGCGAGACTAGAACGCCACCCCTTCCTGCAGGCCCCCCGGCCAGGCCACCATCACCTCCACCCCCGCACCCTCTACCGCGCACTGAACTCCAGCCCGTGGTCCTGCGCGGGGAGGGCCACGGGAGGCTGCCGGGCCCGGCCGCCCATTCCTGCTGGGAGTGGCTGATCCTCAGTTTCCCCCCTTCTGTGTGAGATCCTCTCCCTGTCTCTGCATCCCTTAGACACAGCTCGTTTCCGGGGTCTCGCTCTCGGCCTGCTCCTGGCTTCACCCCTGCCGGCCTCCTGCCCCCAGCCCTTCCCACCCTGTGTGATCCTGACTTCGGGGGAGGAAGACGGAGCGGTTCCGAGGGCAGCCTCTAGAGCCTGGGCAATGCGCGGCCCAGCTTCATCCTGGCTGTGGAACCCTGGGCGAGGGGCTCAACCCCTCTGTGCCTCAGTCTTTGGATCTGTGAGATGCGTGGTGGGAACAGCACCTGCGGCCAGGGCTGCGGCTGAGACCAGAGGGGCAAGATGCAGGTGGGCAGAGGGGACAGGGCTGGGCCTCAGGGGCCGAGATGTGACCTTGGGTGGGTCACTTTCCCTCTGTTGGTCTCCATTTCCTCGTGGGGACCATCAGGCCACCTTCCCGACCACAGCTCACAGGGGCAGTGACTCGGCCAGCAGAACTCAGGAAGGAGGCGCTTTGAAAACCACCGGCGAGCCCCTCAGAACCGCAGCCGGGAGGGTTGGACACGCTGTGTCAGGCCCCGGGTCCCCGGTCCCAGAGGTGTCTGGAAACCGAGGCCTCCAGGGAGGGGCTGGGCCGGTGGGGGGTTTGGGGCAGGTGTTCTGAGGAGGGGTTGGGGAGGAGGGCCACCACTGGGTGCCGTTGGGGCACCTACTGGTTTGGCCAGTAGTAGGGGTCGGCTTCTGCCCCCCGGCAGGAAGCGGGGCAGGGAACACAGGCCGCCTGCTCCGCCTCCCACCATCGACACACACACATCGATCTCTCCTCGCTGGCCTCGGGGGCGGCATCAGCTCTGGGCTGTGCAGCTGTGGGGGCAGATGACCTTGACTCAGACGCCCTGTCCTAACCCTCTGCTCAGTGGGGCTCCACCAGGGCTCTGGGGGCGGGAGACAAGACCCGCCCCCAGGCCCACACCTGCCCTCGCACACCCTTCACATCCTGAGCCCATCCTGGTCACGGGCCCGGGTTCAGGCCTGTTCACGTGCGTCCCTCCCCCAGAGCTGGGGTCGGCCGGGCATGGCTGCCTTGCCCCAGCCCTGCCTGGGGAGGTGGTCAGGGCCCTGCGATGAGGCCCTGCGGCCCGGGGGAGGGGGGCAGGGATGTGAGCAGAGGTTCTTGCCCTGAGCCATGACCCAGGCTCCGAGAGGACTGTGGACATGCACACCCACATGACAGGACATGGAATCTGGGGGCTCTGAGGCCCCAGGGCAGGGCACTGGGCTGGGGAGCGGACTTGCTGGTACCGGTCAGGCAGTGCCTTCAAAGGGCAGGAGAAAGCGTGGCTCCTCCCGTGGGCGGCAGTGGAAGACAGGAGCAGAAGGGCAACCAGCTCACCCTGGGCCTGTGCCCGCTCACCCCGCCATTGGGCATCCAGGGGGCAACACTCGGAGAGCAGGTGGGGGCCGTCGGGGAGGGAGGGGGACGGAGGGCGGAGGGTGGCGGTGGGGCGGTCCATCCCTGATGGCCTGGGCAGGAGAGGACGGGGTGGGGGGTGGCGCTGCTGACTGGGAAGGGGGCTCCGGACCAGCCCACCCCCCGACGACTGTCCTCAGAGGGGGAGGGGACAGGACCTGACCCCGGCCGCCCCGTGCCCGACCCCCCCCCGCCGGGCCCACGCGCCAGGCAGCACCTCCACACAGACACGTAGATGATGATCAGCAGGAGCAGAGTGAGGGACGACACGCCGCAGCCCACGATGAGCGTCACCGACGGCACAATCACCTTCTCCATGCTCTGAGGGTGCCGGGGCGGAGAGAGAGCAGAGTGAGGGGCCGGGCCCGTGCAGGCTGAGGCTGGGGGGTGCTGGGGAGCCTCCCCCTCCACCCCAGCACCCCCACGCACCCCCCTCCTGCGCTGCCCGTGCTTCTGGGCTGGCCCCTGGGCGGGGTCTGTGCACCTCCCATCACTGGTATCAGAGCCGCCTGCCAAGCCTAGCGCTGAAGGCTCTGTCTGCACTTCACGGACCCCCCACCATTCCAGAGAAGGACCACGTCCCCCGTCACAGTCGGCTCATGAGGCTGCCAGCCCCACCACAGGGACAGCTCTCCCGGCCGCGTGCTTCTGGAACACCAGCCGAGAGCAGGACCCCGGGCTTCCTGGAAGGGCCCCTCGGCACCAGCTGCATCCGTCCAGCCTCTGCTGCCTCCACGCCAGTTCCAACCCCCAGCACCTGCTGCCCCACAGCCCCACCAAGCACCCCTGCTCTCCGCTCCTCCCTCCCCCTCCCTCCTGCTCTGCCGGATCCCAGCACTGCACACCCACTCCTGCCTGAGCCCGGCCCCCACGGCTCTTCTCCAGCCGCTGCCGGAGAACCATGTAAAACACCATTAGAGATGGCAACCCTGCTTTGCTCAGGGTTTTACCCCCGCCCGACCATCCCCTCCCTAGCTGTCCAAATGCTCCAAAGCCTGCTGAGCCAGGCCTGACCCCGGCACCGGCCACCTCCTCCTTCCCACCGAGGCAGAGCTGTGGCCGCTGTCGGTCCCTCTGCCCAGAACACCCTTCCCAGCTGTCACGTGGTACCTCTCGGGGGGGCCTTGGGCTGGGGGGCCCGGCTGCTCCCCACTACGTAGCCCCAAGCACCCAGTCGGTCGAGCTCAGCCCCGTGTCACTGCCTGACCCACCCAGCGCACACAGAGGGCCGCCGCACAGTGGACAGGGGTCGCTTGGTGGAGGGCCAAGGACACTCGGAGGGACGGACACCGGTCCCTGCGGCCGTCCCCAGCCTGCAGGCTCTGCGCTCGAGAGAGGAGGAGGTGTGCTGCGGGTGTGGGGCTTCCTAGGAGCTCCCCCACTCTAAAGGGGACGATTCTGTCCCCGCTCCCGGTCTGAGTAGGCTGACGCTCTTCAGGGCAGCTCTCTGACCCCGCCGACCCAGGCGGGCTGCCCAGGGAGGCTCTCCTGCCTCACCGGCCTCAGAAGGCCCCGCATTCGTGTCCCATGGCGGCGCCTTCCATCTCCCTTGGGCCCCCAGAGTCGGAGCCGGAGCCCACGGCACCTCGCACTGCTGTTCCCACCCACGGACAGCACGGTGCCGAAACCATGCTCTGCCCTCCCCGTGGCCTGGGCTGCCCTTCCCCACACCGGAATCGCCCCCCCCCCCCCCCCCCCCCGCCCTTCTGAGTGTTGCTGGGTTCCAGCCCGGGTCCAACCGCTGGAGGGGACTGCCGGTCCCACAGCCCCACGTCCTCACGTTCCTGAACCCCTCGGGCCAGGCCCGGCTCGGACACAGGCCGCGTGGCTGGCTAGATGAATGGAGACACGGAAGGCAGGCTCTGGGAAAAGGGAGAAAGTCAGCCAAGGTCAGCCAGGCAGTCGGAGGTCCCGGGATTCACGGCCCAGGGTGAACCTGTTTCCACACGGGGAGCCAGAGGTCCCTGGGCAGCGGGGGAGCTGGGCCATGGCTCACACCCTTGCACTCGCCAGGGAACCTCAAAGCCCGGCTGGCCACGCGAGTCACAGGTGGCCAAGTGAGTGGCTCACACCCGTTCTGTGGCTGGCTCCGGCCCCGACCTCTGTGGCCATCTGCCTCCATCTGCTCTCATTAGCCTGGCAGCCACCTGCCGGCCCGCTTGCCCACCTGCCCGCCCGCTCTCTCCTCTCCACCCGGCTCATCCGTCACTCCCGACAGCCCCGGCCTGCGGGCTCTGGATGATGTGGGGAAGGCAGGAGGGAGAACTAGAGGGCAGGGCGCCAAGGAGCTCTAGCCCTCATTGGGAGGGTTGGACTAGAGATCTCTGGGCAGGAGCTTGGCCCCAACCCACACACAGAGAGCAGAAGCCAGCCGGCCTCCCACCGGAGACTGGTTCCCTCGCCAAGTTTGGTGCCACCCCAGGGCCTTTGCACATGCTCCTCTTGTTGCTTGGTGCTCTTCCTCTGACCTTCACATGGCTGTCTCTGCCTTCAGCGTAGAGGTCACCACCTCCCAGGGGCCCTCACTGACCTGGTTCCGTCTGAACCAGCCCCTCGTCTCTCTGCCCCATCACCCCATCTGGAGACTCCCTGGGGAACAGGGCCCCCACGCACCCAGGAGTTCTTTTTTGTCTATAAGGTCCCCGTTGGTTTCTACCCCATCAACTCCGCACTGTCCACCTCCTCTTGCACCCTCTACGCAGCCAACACGTCCGAAACACAGACCTCCCTCCTTGAGCACGGTCCTTGCTGTCCTGTTACTGCTCCAACACCACCCGTGGCTCACAGCTCCCACACAGAACAGTCCTGGCCCCTGGTCCCACGCTGAGCCCTGACCCCGGGGAGGTGGGGGACACACTTCCGAGCACATCATGGCAGCAGCTGGCTTTCCAGTGCTCCTCCTTGCCAGGCTGTGCGCCGGGCTGTGGATCCCTCCCTTGTCCAGGCCCCACCGCAGCTCGGAGCCAGACAGCATCGCCCCCTCACAGATGTGACTCAGAGCCACTACTCGCCCACCCAGCGGCCAGTGGCACAGCTGGACTCTGACGGTCTGGCTCCACACAGAGCTCGGGTGGCAGTGGCGGTGGGGGGTTGCCTGGGTCCATGCCCCTGTCTGGAAGCTCGTTCCTCCCTGGCTCCTGGGGTGGGAGCCCCGCACCCCCTCTCCACCCCTGGACTCCTGGTCCCCATGGCCACTCCGGGCCCCAGGATTCCCGACGCCTCCACTTGCTCAGACCCCAGTCCCCATGCCCGTCCCACCCCAGCCAGGGAAGAGGGAGTGGCGCCCTGTCTTGCCCCAGGCCCGGCCCACCTCTGCCACCACCCCACCTGCCGGCTGGGTTGCTCTGTCCCCACTCCTGCTGGGAACCCTCCGAGACCACAATCGCACCGCCACCCTGTCACCCCCCCACCACGCAGCTCCCCACGGCCCTTGGGGTGTAGCTTCAGCACTCCCCAGCACTAGCCTTGCTCCCCTGCCCCGCCCTCCGAGCCCCACCTTGTCCCCCACGGACTTTTGCCTTCCTCACCTTCCCTGGCACGACCACTGCTCTTCTCCATTCAGCTCAGCCGGCCAACTCCTGTTTGCCCCTCAAGGCCCCACGAGACACCTCCTCCTGGTGTTCCCTTCCCAAACCACCCGGGGGAGGGAAGGAAGCTGTCGCCGTGCCCAGGGCACCTGTCCCTTTGGCCTGGGCTGCTGCAGACCCCGTCTGTCTGGACGCAGACCCCGTGCTCCCCCTGGGCAGGACTGGGGTCTGGCACAGGCCCCAGCCCCTCACAGGCGGCATGACGGGGATCTCACCCTTGTGCTTGGGCCCTTCCACTCAGGGTCTCTGGGGTCAGCCCCGGAGCCAGAGCCGGCCAGGAAGAGAGGGAGGTGCCCGCAGGCTTCACTGGCAGGCTGGCACCAGGTGGGCGGCGGAGCCCTGGTCCTTCTGGTGCTCTGGCTCTGAGCTCATGCGCATGCCCGTGGGGGGCCCCAGTGTCGGGGAGAGATGACCACTGTGCCAGTTACTGCTGGAGACACTTAGGCTCCCAGTGGCCAGGCACATTGCCCTCAGCCCCAAAGCCCCTGGGTGACTCCAGCCCCTGTGAGCGGCTGTGCCTTCAGCCTCAGCTCCCCTTCTGGGATACCGGGCTGGGGTCCCACCTTCACAGATGCTGACACTAGAACCCCCCCAGCTGTGGCTGCCGACCCCCATACCAAACAAAACCTCCAACCCCTCCCAGACCGAGACCTGCCCGGCCTGATGCATCGACCTCCAATATGCCTGGCCCCAGCGGCCCGGGTGCAGGCCAGGCTGGGGGCAAGGCCCTGGGCCCCAAGCCTTCTGCTCCTGGTTCCACCAGCTTTCACCAGCATTGGCCACCTGACCCTCACCAGACCCGGCCTCCATGGCCCAGCTGACCCAGAGCTCAGCCCCTGGTGGGACGCCACCTTCTGCGGAAGGCACTGACTGGCACGCGGTCCACACCACAAACCCTGGGCCGGCAGGGCCCTCCCCCCACCCCCCTCAGCTGGCCCGACTCTCAGGGCTGTCACTTCCGTCTGACGGCAGGGGTCAGAGGGGGAGGCTCAGAGTGACAGGGCACGAGGCTGGAGTCTGTGTGTATGAGGGACCAGCCTGTGCGGTGACACTCCGCCACACCAACCCTGGGCACACATCCCATTCCGGAAGGCTCCCCTGCCCCCGGTCCTTCCTCTCCATGCTCCGAAGGATGGGCGGCCACCTGGGGACCCCGTCCTGCAGGGTCTGGACCCGCAGGGACTCAGGAAGTCACAAGTCCCATTGGTTGCTCCCCTGTGCAGAAGTCTGCTGCTGTACCACTGATGACCACCTAAGCAGAAAGCCACCTCTTCCAGGCAGTCCCTGGGATGCCCCTGGTTGCAGCTTTCAGAGCCCTCCCCAGAACCGACAACACCAACAGCCCTGTCACAGGGACAGGAGAATGGGGGAGAGTACCCCAAAGTCAGGACCAAGAGCACAGACCCCCATCCAGCAACTTGCCCCAAGACCTTGAGCAAGTCGCCCTCCCCAGGGCTCAGTTTACCTGCCTGCCGACGGAAGGTTTTAGTAGTGATGACCTCCAGGGTCCCGTTGGGCTCTGACCCCATGGGGAACACTGCTCTCCCTACCCGTGTCCCACTGGACAAAGGGTGGTGGGCAGAACGTTCTCAGAAAGGCCCGGAGCCATCTTTCACATTGAACCCAGGATCCCCTGAAGGGAGAGCTGTGCCGCCCCCACTGGATGAGGGCCAGCTGCCCCAAACACCAGGACAGCCTAGTCCCCCACCCCACTCTGTCCTCCACATCTGCTGCTCAACGATCCTTCCACACGGGCCTTAGACCCGGGGTCTTAGTGAGTGAAGACCCCAGCCCCTTTCCCTCCTCGGGGGACTCAGTGAGTAGGGCGGGGGGGGGGTGTTTCCTGAGACCCATGAATGGCGCTCAGCCCTGCAACAGACAACCCCTCAGCCCCAGGGGGCCAAGCCCAGCACCCAGGGCCCCAGCCTGGGAGCTGGCCCCAGATGCCGTTGCCATAGAAACCAGCAGCCCCCACAAGTATCACAGGAACAAAAAGGAGGCCCCTGAGATGATGGGGCCTTCCCCAGCGGAGCCGTGGACCTGGGCCAGACCCAGCACACTCAGCCACCCAGGGACCCTGACCTGGGGATGTGGCTGCCTCCAAAGACCAGGGTCCACTTGGGGAGGGCGGGGAAGGTCTCCCAGCCAAGGTGGCAGCTCCTTCCCCTTCCTCTGCTTGGTAGGCCAGGGCCCCACAGCCCAGCTGAGGGGCGCACTGCCAAGTGAAGGGGTACACGGACTCCGCCAGGCCAAGCCCTCCCCCAGTCCTCAAAAGCCTGGGCCCAGCCTGCCCGGCTCCCGTGAGGATGGGTTCCGTCCAAGGTCCATGCCTCCAAGGAGAGTGGGGGACACTCACCCATCGGCCCCTGGGGGAGAGGGGGGGCTGCCCAGCCTCTCCCGGGCGGTCCCCAACTCCCCGCTGCCACCCACCCGGCTCCCACCCACCCTCTCCAGAGGCCGGCTGGCCAGTGGGCCACGACACCGACCGGGCGCACGGACCGGGCGGGGATGGGTCCGGCCCCTCCCGCGCCGGAAGCGCCCGCCCCGCGGCCCCCTCCCCGCCCCCACCCCGCGCCCCCCGCGCGTCCCGGCCGGGGTCTCACCGCGTCGGCGCTGAGCTGGGCTAAGATGGCGAAGGTGGAGAGCCGGTCACAGAGGCAGCGCGTCCGGAGGGCGTCGAGGGGCACCGTGCGGCAGCCGCGCCACGACCAGGGCCCGAGCTGCGGGGGGGCGGGGGAGGAGGGCCTGGGGGGCGGGACACACGGGGTGGGGTTGGGGGGGGACAGGGGCGGCGTGAGCGGCGGGCGGCCGGCGGCCCGGCCCCCTGTCCCCGCCGGCCCGCGCCCGCACCTGCGCCCGCAGCCGCGCGCCCGCCCCGCCGCCGGCCCCCGGAGCCCCGCGCCCCATGGCCGCCGCCGAGCCACGGGAGAGCGAGTCTCGGGAGCGCGGGCCGCCGAGCCCTGGCCCCGCGCCCGCCGAGCGCCCCGCCCGCCGCACACCCCCCCCTCGCCAGCGCCGGAGCCCGAGCGGGAGCCGGAGCCCGAGCCCGAGCCCAGCGGAGCCGAGCCCAGCGGAGCCGGGGGCGGCGGGCGCGGCGGGGGCGCGCCGGGAGGGGTGCGGGGGGCCGCCTCCGCCCGGAACCCGGAGCCCGGCGCAGCGGGGTGACCTTGGGACCGCCCCCGCCTCCCCCTCCGCGGGCTGGTCGCCCCTGGCGTCCGCCGCCCCAGGCCGGGGACACAACAGCCTTCCCCGCGGTCTGGAGGCCGGGATTGCGCCTTTCCATTTCCACACCGGGGCCGCCGGCGAACCCGGTCGCCGCTGTAGATCCAGTCCCCATCCCTGCAAGGCCCGCCGGCCTGCCCAGGAACTTAGGAGTGTCCAGCCACCACAGCTGGCCCTGGGCTGGCCCTGCCTGCTGGAGCCCCTGGCCTGCGGGGTGGGGTGGGGGTTGCGAGAGCCGCTGGGCCTGCCGACTAGGGACCGGGGGAGGGGACTCCCGCATGTCTCAAGCAGGAAACCCTGCCTGGGGATCCACAGCCTGGAGGGGTCTTGCGAACCCAGGGCCACAAAAGGCCTGCGCTCTCCCGCAGATAGCTCAGACCCCATGCCTCCTCTCAGGACTTCCGGGAAAGTTCCAGGTTTCTGCAGCGGGGGTCTTCCCAGGACCTGCCCTAGAATCGAGTGGGTGGTGTCAGGCCTCAGAGCCCAAGCACAAGGGAGCCGCAGAGAGCCATCGCCAGCTGGACTGCCTTCCCCGGCCCTGCACGCCCGGCAGGCTGGGTTTGACAGCTCCCTAACCAGTGCTCTCCCCATGGGGGCCCTGACCCGGCAGGTGTGTACACACACACACACACACACACACCCTGGGAGTGCCGCCTCTGCTCAAAACCTGGGTTTGCAATCCACCAGCCTTGGCTACCTCCTCAGGGTGCCACCTGGGGAAGTTCCTACCCTCGCTGCTAGCTCCTGTTTCCTGAGCTGCAGAACGGGGAGGGTGCAGCGGGCACACACCGCCAGGCCCCCAGCACGGTGCCTGTGTGGACGCGGGAGCACCTCCGGGAACGAGGAGGGTCACTGGCTGCAGGGATCGGAGAGCCCGGGCTGGTGCTGGTGCCCAGGAGATGTTACACAATCCCTGCTCTGAGCTCCGGGCCCCGGGGGGCAGGGATGTATGCTGGGCCGGGCCCGAAGCCTGGACGTGGCCTTGCTCTCTTGATTCTCTTCTCTCAGGGAAGGACCTGACCCCATTCTGCGGAGAAGAAAAACTGGGGGCTAGCCCCTGGGGCCCAATCGGGCTAGCCGAGTTCACGGTGGCGGCCAGGCAGACTTTCATGGCCCAGGAGTCAGTCGTAGGCTCTGCGGGAGCCCCGGGGCTCAGGCCCTGGAAAGTACTCCCACCACACCCCGGAGCTCCAGCTGGCCCGCTCTGTCTAGAGTTCAGGGAGAAGAGAGCACTGTGGCCTGAGCTCAAAGGGCCCAGGATTGGGGAGCTCAAAGCTCATCCATGTCGGGGCCCTTCCACGAGATAAGTGCGGAAGCAGCCATTAGTCACAGCGGGGGGCAGCCGCACCCAAAGACAAGAGACCTCCATGTCCTGCCTCCAGAGACGGAGAGACCATCAGCTGCAAACCAGGAGCAGGACAATGGAAGGAGCCCAAGAGTGCAGGGTCCTGGAGCATCCTGGAGCTCCCCGGGAGACCCCAGGTCCAGCCTAGTGCTCCCCACACCGTTGGCCAGAGGCCTATCAGGGCCTCGCTGAGTATGAGGGCCCCACGTGGGACACGGGCATGGGGCGCTAAGCCCTGGCCAACGCTGGCCCCTGCCATAGCCCCTGTGTGCCCCTTCCCGCCAGAAGCTCCCTGTCCTCATGCCTGGAGCTGCACATGTGACCGTCCCCACGTGCCCAAGCTGCTGGCCAGATGCTGAGCCAGCCACCACGGCGCAGGCCAGGAGATAGCCAACAACGCCACTCCAAGAGAGCCACACAGACCACCCCTGTCTGTGGCCAGGCCGCCACCCGCTCTCCAACTCCGTGCTCGTCCGGGACATCAGCCCTAGAGCTGTCCTTGTGAGCAGGCGTCTGGGGCTGGCCAGTCCTGGTTCCAGTCCCCGCTGTGCTTCTCAGTGTTCGGGTGTGAACACCGCCTCTGCTCCCCTCCTCCGAGCACAGAGAGGGGCGGGGGCATCCGGAAACCAGCTCTCGAGCCTGGGAGCCCAGGAGGGAACGGCACCCCGAGGCGGGGGGGTGAGGCCGGCTGGGCTGGTCTGCAGCCGGGCTGCCGGGCCTGCAGGGCGCCAGGCTGAGCTGCAGGCCACCTCCTGGGAGAACGCCAGCCCGGGCTACTGAGGAGGGCGCTAATTAGTTTATCGGTCTCCTGGGGGGGGGGGGGGGCTGCTGCCTGCTTTGGCCTCCCGCAGCCTCAGGTCACAGAGGACACGAGAAGGGCCCCGCCCTGGGCCAGGCCAGCTGTCCAGGAGGCAGGCTGAGGTGCTCACTCTGCAGGGGGGCTCAGGGGCTCGTGGGACCCTGTGGGACTGCCTTGCGGCCCCCCTCGGGCCCTACCTCTCCCTGACGCGGAGAGCCCTTGCGGCCTGTGTCAGGGAGGCTGGGACGGGGACCCTCGCCTTGCTCCCTCCCACTCCTGGGTGATAAGGGTTTCCCCGTGCGACTTGTCCCTGAAGCGCGATGACAGCTCTCAGCTGCCCCGTGCAGACAGAGCCGCTGAGGCTCAGAGAGGAGCTACCCTCGCCCAGGGCCACACAGCGCGAGCGGCGGGGCCCGAGGACAAGCGCCCCGCCTTATCTGTCGGGAGCCGTTCCAGGCACACAACCTCCGAACTCCTGGGTTGCGGGGGACACATCCGAGGGATCCTCAAGGATAAGCCGGGACGCGGCGCACAGAGAGGTGACATGCCCAGGGGCTCCCCTGCCCTTTCCCCCCACCCCCACACACACCAGGAAAAGAACTCAGGCCATGCGGGGCGCCCAGGGCTAGCTAAGCCTCCCGTGCCATGCAGACGTCAGCCAGGGGCTGACCTGCAACCAGACAGGTAGATAGGCAGTGCCTGACCCCAGCCCCGTCGCTGGCGTCTTAGGCTCCCCCTCCGACCCGGGAAAGGCCAGGGGATTCTCAGTCCTTCTTCCAGCAAAACCTCTAGGAGGCCTCCTCTTGTACCCCAACATCTGGAAGTTCTTCCCATGTCTGACCGGAGTGCTTCCTGCTCTAGGGACCCCGTCCCCGTCTCTGCAACCCAGGCAGGTCACTCTCCCCTCTTGCACTGGGAGACCATGTGCTGCCTCTTGACTGAGCTTCCAAAACTTGGAATATCTGGGTCATGGAGCCACTCCCCCACCTCCCTGAGCCCAGGCCTGAGGAATCTGGGTCAGTGACACCTGCTCCTCCTCCCCTCGCTAGGTCCAGGGCGAGAGGAGGAGCTGGGGCAGTGGCACCCTCAGGACCAGGAGGGCAGGGAGACCCAGAGGGTGAGAGCGGGAGCTCGTCCATGCCTGAGTCCAGGGGAGGTTTGGGCGGGGGGCTGTGTCTTCCCCCATCTGACCAGGGCGCCCAGAGCAGAGCCACGCCTCCACCATCACACTGCCCGACCTGCTGGGAGGCCAGGCTGGTTCACCTCCACAGCCACCGTGGCCACAGCCGGCTCCTGGCTCCCGCAGTGAGGTGGTCCCTGACCCACAACCTCCTCCTCCATTCTGCTCTGCTCACGGCTTCAGCGTTCTCTTCTGCAGCCTCCTCCGGTGGGGCAGGCCCGGGCCCAGCCTGCTCACCTTGCTGCCGGCTCAGCGGTGGGGGCACCCGCCCAGACTGGGCAGCCAGCCCTCCGCCCCCTGAACTTCCACTGCCTATGGCAACCTCGGCGCCACCTCACCCCTCGCCCTCTCCCACGCCCACGGCCCATCCGTCAGCAGCTCCGACCGGCCTCCCCACAGTGCCAGAAAACAAGCCAGGCATGTCGTCCTCAGCTCAAAGCTCCCACGGCCCCCTCCCCACTGAGACACCCCAGGGCCCCGGGGGCCCGTCCAGCCTCCCTGACCTGACCTCACCACTCTGCTCCTCAGGGGCTCTCCTTGGGCCACATTTAGGGGCTCCCGGGACAGAACCACCTTGCCCCCCGCCACCGCACACTCAGCACTCAGAGCGGAGCCGCTGCCTGTCCCCGTGTCCCAGGCCAAGAGCGGCTCAGAGAAGATAAGCAGGCTGCCATCAGCAGCGGGCCTGGTCCCCAACCCCGCTCAGGATGCGTGGGAGCCAAGGGGCGTCACAGACCCTGGGAGGAGGCTCAGCCCATGGCACCTCTGGCCCCCCGCCTTCTGGCCCGTGCCCAGCCCAAGAAGGCGGAACTGTTCCCGCTCAGGCGGGTTCCATCCCAGCTTCTCGGCGCTGAGCTGCCGGGCCTGTGAGGGGAGAACCAAGGCTCCGCCAGTGCGTTGTTGTGGGAGACGTGGGGCCGCATTGCTTTGGGCCTGGTGCTCATAGTACATCAGGGGACGGTAACAGAGAGGGTGCTCTGACAGCCGGCCCGTCCATCCGTCCACCCACCGAACCAGGGCACTCACTGCATTCATGAAACCTCCTGCTGGCCCACGGAGCAGGTCTATTACGGGACGAGAACCGTCAGGGTCCCCTGGGGTTTGATGGGCTAATTCACACTGGAGTGTGAATGACTCATAGGTAGCCTCCTACACAATCGAAAAAAGCCGGAGTGGGCACAGCACAGTCCAATAGGGTAACCGGAAACGGGCAAAGTATCTGCTGCAGAGGCTTCTAGAGGCCCCTCAGGACTTTCCAGCCTGGTCTTCAAGATCATCAATGGGCTGGCCTCCCCTCGTGCTCCCTACACCCTCTAGCCTAGGACGAGGCCCCGCTAAATCACACTTCACCCATCAGAAGGCCTACCCCCCCACCTCTCCCTGCTGACTTCTGAGCCACAGATCAAGGTCTGTGCTGAGTCTCCTCCCTGGATAGCCTGTGAATTCCCGAGCACTACACCAGACCCCTCCTTCAGGCTCTACCCTGCTTCTGCGCTAGGACCCCTCTCCCTGGGTCCTGCCTCAGCCCACAGCCGGAGCTCGTCAGGACCCCCAGGCTCCCCCGGCCCCGTTGCACCTGCCGGCCCACGCCAGCTGCACGGAGCCAGCGGGGACCCAGCACACAGGCGCCGTCTCCTGCTTCCAGCCCTAGACCTTGGCCAGTGTCTCTGACCATGGTCCCTCCTGTCCCCTGGCTGACTCGCTCGCCTGGTCCTTTGGGGAAGCCTCCTTGAGCTCCCTCTGTGCCCAGACCTATCCCTGCTGGCCACCAGCTCATGAGAACCTGCAGGCCAGGTCGTGTCTGCCCCGCCATGGCCTGGCCCAGGTCAGTTCTATCCAGTCTTGGCTCAGGTCCTGGGGGCAACACCCATGGTCCTGGGAGGATCCTGATATCTGCAACACGTGGACCCTGGGGGAGGGACACCTGCCTGACCAGGGTCGCGCTCAGCGTGCTGCTGGGTGAGACCTGGCCTGCGCTCCTGCACATGGGTGGCCCTCCTGGTGCGGCCGGTGTCTGAGCTGCAGGATTCTGTCCCGGGAGCCTCTGCCCACGATGCGGAGACGCCGGCCTCCTCTCTGCCCCCTGGGCCGGCCACGCTCGGAGTCCGCTCCCGGCTGCAGGCCTGGAGACCTGGTCCTTCCCGTGGTCCAAGCTCTCCCCCTCACATCCACCACACCCGGGGCAGACCTGGGCCTCTGGGAGAGCGTGGGACCCTGGCCCACCAGCCCTGCAAGCCAGCGGTCTGGCCTTCTGACCCTGCTCCATCTGCTAACCTCCCCCCCGCTCAGAGGCCTGCACCCCTGGGACCCAACCTGAGCCTGTCACCTCACTTAGAACTCCCCCCGGCACCCCTCCGTCCAAGCTCTGTCCCTCCTGTCCCCTACCTCTGCCCACTGATGGATCACTGCCTTGGCACCCACACTTCCGCCAGGGGTCCGCTTACTCATTCATCCAGGAAGCGCCTCCCCGGCCTGCCTTTGGCAGGCTCTGTGCTCAGTGTCCCCCGACAGATCCCAAACCTGCCGCCTGTCACAGCCTGCTCAGCCTGGTGGCCTCCAAGAGGCCCTCCCAGATGCCACAGCCTCCCACTCAATCTTCTCCACTCCAGGGGCATCTGACACTGATCGCTGTGGTCCGGCTGGCCACTGCACCACGGGCGTGCCCTAGGCCCCACAGGGAGGGGGCCGCGAGCTCACCGCCTTCACTGTCACTGCTGTCTGTGCCCTCACAGCTGCTCCGAAGCCACCGAGGCCGAGACGACGTCGCACGAACCCCATCGATGCCCCTGACAATGTATCCGTGGCCACCGCCGCCCTCACGGCCACCATCAGCACGACGCATGGGCAAGGCCACCATCACCGCCACGTCGCCACCGCCACGTCGCCCCTGCCATGGGCAGTCCCCGAGCGAATGCTGTAATCACACCGCCACTGACCCCAGACGCATCACCACCACCACAGCCCCGATGTCGGCCACGCACCCGCCGCCATCACCCCCCATACTGTCACCAGCAACACCGCCACGGCCATCACCGCCATCCGCGCCGGCACTGCCGCCATTGGCATCGGCAGCACCATCGTCCCCACCGCTGTCCCGCTGTCTCTGTGCTTTCATGGTCCCCGGCGTCACCGCCGCCGCGAGCATCCCGGGCGTGGCCTCGGCAGAACCAGCCCCGCGACCGTCGCCGAACCGACACCGGCTGCCAAGCCCGTTGCCAGCTTTCACCCGCGAGCACTTCTCGCGTCTGCCGTGTCCGGGGCGCTGTGTAGACGGAACCTGTCTTACGGGAGGTCCCGCCGTTCCCGTCCCCCAGGGACAGATGCGCACAGGCAGCCACACCGTCACCACTGCCTGTCACACCCCGACCGCCACCCCACCTTCCAGGCATCTCGCAGTTCCCCCGACTCCCAAAGGCCCAGTGACCCTGGCACTCGACGTCATCCGACCGTGTCCTGCTTCCTGCCGCCCTGGCCCCAGCACCGAGGCCTGGGGGCGAGAACGGGCCGTGCCACAGCTGCCCCACCCTGCGCCCTCCCACAAGTCGCATCACGCCCCCACCCCACCCCCGCAGGCCACCAGCAGGGGCCGTGGCTGCCTGGGGAGTGGGATGAAGACCTTTCTGCCTCAGGAAACCAGCTGTCGCAGCCTCTGGCAGAGGGGAAGCAAGCATCTCAAGGGAGGAGAGCTCCACCCGCCCTGCAAGTCCAGCCCGTGGACCCTGCCTCAGCTCCTTTGCACATGCTGCGCTGGGGCCCCGAGGGCCTCTGCTGCCTGCCTCCAGGTGGGCTCCAGCTGGGGAACCTCACACTGGGCCCCCGAGGCCGGCGCTTACCCCACAGGGCACAGTGTGGGTCAGGGAGGGGCCCTCTCTCTCCCGAGCTTCCTGGAGGACGGGTAGGGACAGCGCCTACCTGCTGACCATTTCCCACTGACCCACCTGTCCTCAACACCCATCACCTCATTTCGGCCCTGTGGCAACCCCATGTCTCAAGGAGCCAAAAGGGCTCACCCACCACGACCCGGTTAGTAAGGAATGGGGCCGGGCTTCGAGGCCAGGCCTGCAGCAGGCAGGACCCCTGCTCCTCCCACCGGTCCAGCTGCCGGGTCACAGCGGGTGCTCTGGACCTGGGGGCCTGGTCTCCGAGAGGGATGGACAGATGCCGCCGTTACGACAGGGTGGGCCGGACCTGGAAGAGTCCCGGGAGGGTGGGGACGGCGGCAGGACGGGGTCTGGGCAGGGCGGTCCCTGCGGGACCAGATGTTGGAGCACAGTGGAGTCCCCCCTTGGGTGGATGCAGGGGGGCCCCGTGTGCCCATGGGCAGAGCATGCCCTGTGGGTGGGCGCCACTGGGAACATGCGTCTCCGGCACAGTGCCCCTGGAAGGACAGCCGGACGGGGGGACGGGGCCCGGCTAGGAGCGCTCCAAAGCAACTCTGTGCGCTGGCCAGAGGGGCCCTGTGTGTCGCCGCGTGCACCCCTTCCTGCAGCAACGTGGCCCACCCCACCAAGCCAGAGCCGGGCACAGACTCACGTGGCAGAGCCTGTGGAGGGGCTGCTGGGGGAGTGCGGGTGCCGATGGCAACGGCCCCACCTGGTCCCAAGCCCCCCTTCCCAGGCCTCTGGCCACTCGGCCCTGTGGCCGCAAACAAGCAACGTAGGTGACTTCGTCTACACCGCACTCCCGCCAGCCCATCTCCCGCCCCTGCCGGCACCTCTGGAATAGGGCCACCCGCGTGCCACCCGGCGCCGGTCCCACTCTGCCGGCCTGGTTTCGTGAGCTCAGGGGCCCCTCTCCTTGACCCCTGTGTCTCTGTGGGTGCTCTGCTCAGAGGACCCCATCCCCACCCACCTGCGCGTGTGGAGAGGCTACGGGACGGATGCAGGGGCCTCGGGTCCCAGCTGACACACAGCAGAAGGAGTTTCGTGTGCAGGGAAGGGCCCTGCCCTGAGATGCGCCCTCCACACCAACACGCCGTGCTCCTGGCCGGACCACCCCCTTCCTTGGCCAGAGCTCCCTCTCTAGACATGCGCCCGGGTCTGTCCCCGGCCAGGAGTGACCAGCACGCTGTTCCAGCAGAATGAGGGGAAAGCAAGGGAGAGCTTCAGGACAGGAAGGGGGCAGATAGGGCCGTGGCCAGCTCTGGGCCAGCACTGGCAGTCCCGTCCTCTGCCGTGGCCTGTGAGGTGCCTGGGGGGGGGGGGCGGGGGGGCTGGCGACACCTCCCCAGCATGGGTCTGTCTCCTCCATCATACGGTCAGAGAAGCTGAGGCCTGGGCGTGCGTGGTGGGTGTGGCAGAACCGGGGTTCCTGAGCTGGAACAAGGAGCTCCCCTGACCCGCCAAGTGTGGCTGGAGGACACACACAGGACCTCCCACCCTTGGGACACCCCGGCCCAGCAGGCATTCCAGTGGGGGCAGCTTCCTCGGCCCCTGCCCTCCTGGGGGACCCCCTCATCCCACAAGTGAGTGGCGAGGGGTGGGCGCACCTTGGTGGCTATCCCGCTGGGTGGGTGGCGTGAGGGCACCTCGACAGTGGGATGCTGCCAGACCCCACGGGGCAGACTGGCCGCAGGGAAGGAGGGAACGGGCGAGTCCCAGTCCCCTGAGGATGAGGGGCCCCCTTCAAACAGGGCACAGTCCAGCAGCCTCTGTTCACCTCCTGGGGGCTTAACTGTGTGTCCCCAGCAGGGGAGACACGTGGGCAGTGGACGAGACCCAGGCCCTGCCCGGGGGGCCCTGTTCCGCAGGAGTAGGGGCGAACAGGAGGCAGCAAATACTCCCTGGGGTCTGAGCTGGGAAGGAGGGGCAGGACTGTGAGTGTGGGAAAGCGGGCAGGACGCGCCTCTCAGAGCAGGTGGTGTTGGAGGCTGCAGCCGGACTGGGCACAGGGGCCAGGCGCAAACAGGCCACCCGTCCCTGAGGGGGGCAGCAGCGAGGGGCCCGTGGGGTGGAGGGCAGTGGCCGGGGGGAACCGGGCTGTCAGCCAGGAAGCAGCCGGGGGGTGCCATGACCTCCTGGCCCATCTGCCCCCTCCCGCTCCCGCCCCTGCAAGGAGACAGGAAGGCCTGGGCTCAGCAGCACCTGCAGGAGAGGGCAGGTCCCCAGCGTGGCCCTGCCAGCCCCCGCCCCCCAAGGACGAAGTAGGGGGAGACTCAGAGGAGGGAAGGGCACAGGGGAAGGGGCTGGGGCGGACTGCAGGGCTGCAGGGGTGGGAGGGGGGCACGGGCCGCCCTCTCCCATCTCCCTCCTGCCTGCCGCCTCTGCCCCCATCAGAAACCAGCCTTAGTGGGAGGACTCCGGCTGGCTCCCAGCCGCTGACAGGGACCTAGGGACCCTGCCAACTGTCCCTTCCGCTCCCCTCAGCCTGCCCCTCACCGCCCTCTCCACGGAAACCAAGGATAGGGGCAAGGCTCTTAGAGGGACTGGGACACACACGGGGGCAGGGGCCCCAGGGGAGGGGCGAGCCTGGGTCCCGCCTGTCCCTGGGTGGCAGGGCCAGGCCAGGCGGCCTCCCAGGCCTGCTGCTCTGCAGACAGCAGCCCGTGGTAGTCAAGGAGGCATGTCTGAAGAGCCTGGATCGGGGCTGGGCTTCAGGTGCGTGCAGGACGCCATCCCTCCGGCAGCCCGTCCTGGCGTCCGCGCCGCTGGCTCAGCTCGCCAGAGGGAGAAACCCTCAAGCCGGGAGCACTTGTCAGAGGCTCTGCAGCCCATGTGGGTGTGGGTCCTGGGGCCCCCCTGGGGCTGGTCGCCCGCACACCCTCCCCCAAAACTCGGGCATCCCAGGAGGCTCACTGGCGGGGAGTCCCTGCCCCCCACCTGCACACAGGGTCCCAGCTGAGCAGAGCAGATGGTCTCCCGGAATCTTACCAGCTCTGACTTCAAGGTTCTAACTTAGCGGCTGCCATGAGGGAGATGCCAGGAGTTGGCCTCTTGGGACCACAAGACGGGAGCCCAGGACGGGCTCCGGGCCCTCATCAGCTCTGTCGCCCAGTCTATCCTCCACCTGCCCTCCTGCACAGCTGGGAGCTCCGCAGACCCCCCTTTCCCTCCCCAACGCCCCCGCTCCCCGGGCCTCCCTGCCAGGGCCAGGCTGCTGCAGTGCTGGGGACGGGGTGGGGGGGCGCCGAGCCACCAGCCGGGGATTTGGAGCGGGCCGTCGGGGTCTTCGGCTGGGAAGGGGGATTTGGCCGCATAATGCGGGCGCCTGGGGCGAGGGGGGTCCAGGGAGCCGTCAGGAACCAGAGTTAACCGAGCCGCTGAGCGTGGGTGTTGAGGCTTCGTGTGGAAATGTGTGTGTAGCTGGGGGCGAGGCCGTGGAGGGTCTGTGCTGTGGGCGGGAGCCTCTGACTCAGTATTTCTAAGACGAGCACATCACATGGCCAACTGTCGCATGTGTCTAGAAGAGGAGGTGGCCCGGTAAGCACGTGACACTCATGTGATCATCTGTGAGCATCCTGAACAGGTTCCAGAGAAGACACAGGGGCAGGGCTCAGCATGTGACCGGGGTCAGGGCTCACTGTGTCACCGGGGTCAGGGCTCAGAGTGTGACCAGGTTCAGGGCTCAGAGCAGGACCAGGATGAGGGCTCAGAGCAGGACAAGGATCAGGGCTCAGAGTGTGACCAGGATCAGAGTTCAGCATGGGGCCAGGGTCAGGGCTCAGTGTGTGGCCAGGATTAGGGCTCAGAGAGGGACCAGGATCAGGGTTCAGCATGTGACCGGGGTCAGGGCTAAGTGTGTGACCAGGGTCAGGGCTCAGAGTGTGACCGGGGTCAGGGCTCAATGTGTGACAGGGTCAGCATTCAGAGTGTGACCAGGATCAGAGTTCAGCATGGGGCCAGGGTCAGGGCTCAGTGTGTGACCAGGATTAGGGCTCAGAGAGGGACCAGGATCAGGGTTCAGCATGTGACCGGGGTCGGGGCTAAGTGTGTGACCAGGGTCAGGGCTCAGAGTGGGACCAGGATCAGGGCTCAGAGTATGACCAGGGCTCAGGGCTCAGAGTGACCAGGATCAGGGCTCAGTGTGTGACCGGGGTCGGGGCTAAGTGTGTGGCCAAGGTCAGGGCTCAGAGTGTGACCAGGGTCAGGGCTCAGAGTGTGGCCAGTTTCAGGGCTCAGAGTGGGACCAGGGTCAGGGCTGAGTATTTGATAAAGGTCAGGGCTCAGAGTGTAACTGGGGAAAGGGGTCAGCAGGTGACCAGGGCTCAGGGCTCAGCAGGTGACTGGGGTCAAGACACTCCATCTGCGATTAGGACTGGGCTCAGGGATCACAGTCAAGGATGGAAAATCACTATTTCTCTTCAGGTGGTCACTGCCTCCCTCTCCGGCAAACCCCCACCCACAATCCCGCACACATGTGACCCTCTTTCTCAGCCCCCACCCCCCACGGGTCTACACCAGCACAGACTCAGCTCCTGGGTCACAGGTGGAAGCAGACTTGGGGCCCTGTACTTGAACCTTCTGTCTGATCATCTAGGAAGCCCTGGGCTCCTCTGAGCCCTTTCATGGGGTGAGGAGCAGCCCCCCACCCTGGCCATGGAAGGGAGGTATCCAGCACAGAATAGGGGTGGGTCTTGAGGACACAGCCAGGTCCCTCTACCACAGCACCCCAGTCTCAGACCGTCCCCCGTGGGCCCCGGGCTACCCAGCCATGGATTGGATTCCTCCATCCCCACTCCGGAGAGTTCCACTGAGTCACAGGCTCATAGATGGCCCGGCTTTCTCCGAGGTGGCAGCAACAGTGCAGTCAGGCTCCTGGGGCCCTACCCAGGACCCTGCCCAGGACCAAACAGGGAGCTCGCATGCAAATGCTACCTGGGGCACGTTGCAAACACGGCGCAGTTGCTGGGCCCCCAGGTACAGAAACTTTAGCCATTCCATGCCTCCAGAGGGGACCGTGGGTGGGTGGGGCATGCTGGGATGGTAGGCAGGCCCCCCGGCCCTTGAAAGAGTTCATGGCCAGAGGTGAGAAGTGGGAACCTGGCTACAGGGTGGGCAGCTGAGGCTCCTGGAGGGCAGGGTCGGCCTCGAGGTCCTCCTGGGCCACAGGAAGGCCCTCAGGACGTGAGCGGGACGTGCTGGCCCGGCCGGAGCTCTCGCAGCTGCTGCACAGGGAGGCAAAGCAGGTGAAGCCCACCTCTCTGGAGAGCAGTTTGCTTCCAAGAGCTTCACACGGTCCCAGGACTGGCCCGCGAGGAGACTCTCAGAAATGAGGGTGGAGCCGTCAGGAGAAAGAGGAAGGCCCTCCAGGAGGGGTGACCCGTGTGGCCCAGGGCTGCGGGCAGCCTTCGGACAGCCCCTGGGGAGTCGGGGAAGGGCCAGATGGACAGACCAGAAGCCACAGCTCAGCCCGGCTGCCTGGGAATGGGGACTCAGAGGGGCTGGCCAGGACGCCGCAAGCATGAGGGCCTGCTTCCTTGTCTTGCCACCATCACTCTTTTCAGACACCCCATTTTATACCAAGAGGTTCTGCTGCTTGTAAAACCCAGAGAAAAGCAGGACAGCAACCAAAGCCAGAGGGCCACTTGCCAGGGCAGCAGGCCGGCCAGCCCTCCCCCAACCAAGCCGCCGCCCCAGGCCCAGAGCCGGTAAAGGCCAGTGGGATGTGCCCGATGGCTCCGCGTGGCCTCCGAATAGAGCCTGGGGCTGCCTGTCCCTTTTGCTGTAGTGTTGTCTCCAGTGCACGGTGCTAGGTCAGGCCTCTGCTCAAACACCGTCCCCTCAGAGAGGCTTCCATGAACCTGCTTTAAAAGGCACTTGACCCCACGTGCCACAAGTGTCCCCTGTCACCAGAGCCATCTGGCTCCACTTCTTGCCATGGGGCACGAGCTGACGCTTTCATAGGAATCTACATATTCCTGCTTTACTGCCCTCCTCAGCGTGGATAGGACAAGGCTGAGGACAAAACCTGATAGAGAACTGCCTTCTCTGTGGCTGGTAATCACTGGAGGATGGCGGACGGACGGACGGACGGACGGAGGTGTGCATGGACGGGTGGATGAATGGGGGTGGAGGGGGCGGTGGATGGGTAGATGCTGATCCCATCCCAATAACGTCCCTAGCTCCTGACACAACAGCCCCCGCACACCGGCCCCATCTTGCCTGTCCTCCAGCCTCCTGCTCTTCCTGGCCACACCTCACACGCCACATGTGCCATCCAAATCCCCTGTCTGTGCTCAAGCTGTGTTTCTGCCTCCACGCCCTTCTCTGCCAGGCGGGCTTGTCTCGAGAATCAGCTGCCACGGGAGCCTTCCTGCCCTCCCAGGACACATGCCCATGACTGCCCCACCCCGAGCACAGGGGGTTCGCAGCATGCCCCCCAGGCTCAGAGGGCTGGGCGGCGCGCCTCACGCCCCCAGGCGGCCTGGGGAAGAGCTGCAGGGATGCCTCAGCGCTGCCGACGCCAGCGCTGAGAGGGACGGGTGGTGACAGTGACGCCCGCCCTCTGACCACACCACTGAAGGCCTCACCCCCACCCCCGGGATTCAGACCTCCCCCGCCTGGTCCCAGGATTCTGACCCTCCTTCTCCGAAGGCTGCTCCCACTTTGGGGCCTTGGCCCAGCTCTTTCCTGGGAGGGGCCAGGGGCGGGCTGGGTGGGGTCCAAGCTGCCTCAGAGCCAGACGTGGGCAGGGACAGGTGGGAGGTCATGGCCTCGACCCTGAAACTATACCCCTCCCCGTGGGCCAGCCACCCCTGAGCCCACCCTAGAGGCCCTGAGGCCACAAAGTCCACGTGAACTTACACGTCCGACTCGTCCCACAGGATGCAGGTCTGGTTGGTGGTGCCCTGGGGGAGAGAGAGGAGGAGTCAGGGTCATGCGCCCCCCTGCCCGGGGCCCGCCCTAGGGTGACCGCCAGGGCCACTCACAGGCCTGCTAGGTGAACATTCTGACTCTGCTGTCGCCCCCAGAGAAGGAGCACGAGGAGGAGGAAACTGAGGCCCAGAGTGGGGAAGGCACTGGCCCTGCTCTCAAGCCACTCTCGGCCCCATCCCAAGTGGGGCTGGGCAGTGATGGCTGAAGCCCATGTCAGGAGCCCAGGCAGCCAGTCCAGTGTGCTGGCGAGACTGCCCCCTCCCACGGGGCCCTGTGGGGTGGGCACAGGCGGGGCCTCAGCAGACCCTGTCCTGCAGGCCTGTGGAGCGAGAGCAGCAGGGGTCCTGGTCACCCCTGAGCCGTGGTGCACCCCAAGGGCTGGTGGGAACGACTTAGGTCTCCACCAAGCTTGTGGCTCCCATCTATGAGGGGAGAGCCCAGGCACAGAGAAGCTGAGCCACTCGCCAGAGGCCACACAGTGGGACAGATCAGGGCCAGTTCTCGACATGACCCTGGCCTTGGGTTCGAGATGTGGCACTGCTCGGTCCTGGGTGGGTAATGGATCTGCTCACACTCTTGGCTTCCTGGCTTTCAGCAGGTCCAAAGGGTACGTTGGCCCTGGGTCCTCTGAGGCCTGACAGAGAGCCCCAAGGAGCAGGGCACAGTGGGACTGTGAGGCCCGGGACAGACTCGTTTCTCAGAAGGGGCGGCTCTTCCCCAGGAAACCAAGGCAGGAGACCGGGCAGTGGCTATAGAAGTGGGCTGAGTTTTGCCTCTGGCGTCCCCCGCTCTGTAGCTTGAGCAGATCACCACACCTCTTGGGCCTGTTTCCACCTCCATCGTGCAGGAAAGCGAGCAGCAGGCTCAAGGGAGACCCACGAAGGCCACAGGCCCTCCATGGAGCAGGTGGGGGAGTTGCGTGGCCCTGCGCATGGCACTCACGTTGTACAGGTGGGCGAACTCTATCTCCAAGGGTGTGAGCAGGGAGCGTGGCGGGGGCTTCACTGTCACGGAGATGACCTTGGAGTTCAGCACGGTCGTGTTCCTGGGGCAGAGCCAGCAGGCGTCGGGGGAGGCGGGGGGCGGGGGCGCAAGGGCCAGGCTTCCCCTCCCTGTCCCTCCCCTGAGTGCCTCCCGCTGGCCCACGCCCCCCCATGCCACGTCCCTTCCAGGCCCGCTGGGCCTCCCACCTCTGCAGGGCCAGGAAGCTGCCCAGGTTCCTGTAGAGCACGGTGCCCACCACGAACACAGACGAGTCATCAGCCTCTGGAAGGGAGCACCGCGGTCACCCTCTCCCGCCTGCCACAGCCGGGGCGCACTCCAGTGCGGGGAAGGGCAAGTCCCCGGGAGGAGGCGCAGGCTCCTTGGTCGTGTCCACCCCCATCACACACAAAGCACTGTGGCTGGAGAGCTGGGGTGGCGGTCTGGGTCCCCTGAAGTGACCCCGAGGGCTTGGGGGGGCAGGCGAGGCCCTCCCCTCCCTGTGGTCCACGGGAGCATTCAGCAAAGGTCGCCTAGGATCTTTCAAAGGCAGGAAGAGCAGGGAGGGCTTCCTAGAGGAAGGGGTGACCTCAGGATCACGGAGAAGAAGTGAAGGCTGCCCTTGGCCCTTGAGGCAGCAGGCCAGACTCCAGAAGGAAGCTTCTGGGGGGTGCGCCCTCGGACGCAGGGCCCGAGTCTCCCCTGAGGGCCCCTCCCGCAGCTTGGGGCTCCTCACCTGCCAACCCCGTAGAGAAGACGCTCCTGGACACTGTGACCCTGTCCTCCGGCACCTTGGCCCAGTCGCCCGTGGCCCTCCAGCCCTTCATGGGGAAGCTGATGTCTGCGGCCCCGCTGGCCGGGAGTTTATGGATGCTGAGGACTGGAGTAGACGGACCCAGAGACAACAGGGACAGAGACAGACGAAGACAGCGCAGCTGTGCAACCAGGAGCCTTGGCCCTGGGGAGCTCGCAGCTCAGAAGGGGCCCCAACCTGGGTAACCTTCCAGCCTCTCCCAAGCCTTCGAAGGACGCCCACCCCCCGGCCCCAGCAGGAGCGCCCTCCCACGGTGAGGACCCAGGCTTTGACTCAGCCCCCATGGCCCCACAGGGGTCAAAGGCAGCTTCTGCAGTCAGGTCTGTGGCCATAGAGGGGTCCCCCGGAGTACTGTCACCTTAGTGACCCCTTTTCCTCCCTGGGATGCTGGAGCCCAGCCCCCTCCCCACCTGCTCCACACAAAGGAACAGACCCCACCCCCCCAGGGTGTCCCTGGAGGCAAGGTGGGGGCAAGGTGGCACACACGGGATTGGGAGCATGGGACTGGGGTGGGGGGTCCCAGTGTCTCCAAGTCCCCCCCACCCCAGCCTGCCAATGTCAGGCGGACGCCATGCCCCCTTCTCCCAGCGCCCCACGGCCTGCCCTCACTAGGTGTGGGGGAAGGACTGGGCTCCGGAGCCCACAGCCTCCGCCCGCGGCTCCAGCCCGCCTGGCCTTCGCCCACCTCTGCGGCCTCGACCCCAACAGAAACCCAGCACAGGCAGCCAGTTTGCACCTCCACCCCCGCCTGTGCTCCCATGGGGCCCCCCGCCCGCACTCCCTCAGCCCCTCCCACCTGGCTCCCTGGCTATGCCCTCCCCGTCCCTGCGTGGTCCATTCTGGGGACCAGGGCACCTTCCATCTAGGAGGACCTGAGCACAGAGATGGGGCCCTTCTCGCTGAGGGCCCTGAATTCAGGATATGGGGTATGTGGGCCACTGCTGCGGGATATGGGGCGTGTGGGTATGGGGTTGGGTGGGGTGTGTGAAGTGGGGGTATATAGGTACCAGTAGGGCAAGGGTGTGTGCGTGTGCAGGCCCGTGGGGTGTGGGTTTGTGGGTGTGTGGGGTGTGAAGTGAATGTGTGGGGGGGGTATGAGCGTGAGGTGTGGGTGTCAGTGTGTGTGTGAATGTGGGTGTGTGAGTGTGTGGGCGTGTGAGTGTGGGAGGGGAGTGTGCGAGTGTGGGTGTGGTGTGTAAGGTGTGTGAGTGTGAGGGCGTCAGTGTGTGTGGGAGTGTGCAGGGTGTGCGAGTGTGTGAATGTGGGTGTGGGTCTGGGGTGTGAGTCCGTGGGGCACACAGGTGACACCACGGGATCCGTGAGACGCAGGTGTCTGACAGGGTAGTTGGGGTGCTCTGGGGCTCTCTGCAGCCCCCCGAGGCGATCGCTGGTGGCTGTCCCATCTTAGAGACTGGGCCACTGGGTCAGTGCACCTGCACTGGGAGGAGCCAGAGACCCTCTGATGAGACACTTGGGGGCAGAGGGCACGGACGGGCTGGCTGCACGGTCCCGCCGTGGACCCTCCGGGCAGTCCCAGTGCAGAGAGGGCCCTGGGGTGCAAGCGAGGGCTGGCCCTGGCCGGGGCTCCTGCTGTGTCCCGGGCTGAGACGCCCTGTGGTCGCCCTCTGGGATCCCATCTGGCCACAGTCCATATGGAGCTGGGGGCTGTGTCCATGTGAAGGCACAGGGAGGGCCCATGCAGGGCGTCTGGCCGCCGCCTGCTCCCATGGACAAGGACACCGACGTGGAAGGTGGCCCAGGGCTGCGGAGAGGACTGGGGAGGGGGTCAGCGGAGTGGGCAGGGGCTCACCCAGGTTGTCTGTGACCTGGTACGCGTCCCGCAGGTCCTTCATGCGGAAGCCGATGACGCCTACGAAGTCCTCCACCAGCCGGAAGAGCTCCTTGGCGTTGGGACCCATCTGAGACCGGGTGGGGGGGGCAGGGAGCCTCAGAACCCATGGGGACCACGGAGGGAAACAAGGGTGTCATCGAAGCCCACACCTAGCCTGGGACGCACCCTCCGGCTCCTCTGCTCCTGCACCTGTCACCCACTATCCAGGGTCCTGTCGCCCATTCCCTAGCACCGAGAAGCTCTGGCCCCAACTCGGGAAGCAGGGTTGGACCTCTGAGTATCCGCTGCCATTGTGCACAACAGAACCTTGAGCCCAGAGAGACTGCTGTGCTCGTGGGCAGGGGTCAGCCTGGGGACAAGGCCAGGGTCTCTGGATACCCACAGTCCTATACCAATTATTGTCCTGGGGCCAGGAATGGTGGCAGGCTCTAGGTCAGTCCAGGAGGAAGGGAGGCTGACCATGTCCCAGTGACCCCAACACGTACCACGTGGCCCACACCTTTTCCTGCACCTGCCCACCAGGTGAGCTACCGTCCTCTGGTGGATGGGGAGACGGAAAATCAAAGTCAGACCAGCTCAGAGGTCCTGCTGGGACTTGAACCCAGGACCCCACCTGGGTTAGCCTGGGCCCCAGCAAGGAAGCAGACATGTCTGTGCCCACCCTGCTGCTCTGGCCAGGGGGCCCCAGACTGCTGTCCGTACCAGCTGGGCCTCCTCCCACTTGTCCCGGTTCTCTTCTGCCAGCAGGTTGCTGATGATCTGCACAAAGTTCTGGAAAGAAGAGGAAGAAGTGCCAGTGAGCAGGGAAAAGGCACCAGAATTCTAGCTCCGTATGCTCCGGGGATCAGGGCTCAGTAACGGGAGTCAGGGCCCAGCAGGTGGCCAGGTCAGGGCGTAGCGGGGTGCTGGAGTCAGGGACTCCCTAGTCACCCTCCCAGGCGCCCTCCCCAGGGCTGCCCTCTGGAGCCCACCTGCGCGTCCCCGGGGGTCGGACTGTAATAGGCCCTCCGGAAGATCTCCGTCATGTTCCTCAGGACGTCGATGGTGGAGAGAAGGTCCCCACTGTAGCTGGTCCCGTCCTGGGAGATCTCCACCAGCGTCTGGATCACCTCGGACACCCCCTCCCCAGGCAGCCCACGCTGCGCCTTCGCCAGGTGCTCCCGAGTCTGGGGAGACGGAGCAGGGTGGATGCCGTGGTTCCGCCGGATACAGCAAGGCAGGTCCCAAGGACTCCCACCCTTGGGCCTCCTGCTGCCCCCAGCCAGTGGCCGGAGCTGACTCAGGTCCATAGGCCATGCCGCGGGGGTCGGCCGTTGGGCCGGGTCTGAGATCAAAGGGCAGAGAAGCGCCGGGCAGGTCGGGACACCCCAGAGCCCGCTCTCACCATCATCTGGATGTTCCGGTAGTCGATGGAGACACAACGGATGTAGGTAGGGGGCTCCCAGTAGGCGATGCCCTCCTCGTCCAGCTCGCAGCGTCGCAGGATGAGGCCTGGGGAGACGGCGGGTCATCTCTGCCTGCAGCGGGGAGATCCCACCCTCCGCTCCCCAGCACAAGCGCCTCTAGCCCCCAGAAGCAGGGACGGGCCGGCCGCCTCCCACTGAGGCCGCACGGCCGCCTCTCTTGTTTTCTTCCTCCAGCAGGTACAGCGGCAGCTCCCGCAAGGACCCAGCACGCCGCCTGCATGGAGGTGGAGGCCGCGGCTCGTCGGGAGGCCTGTCCTGCGGCTCCTCTCAGCCCAGAGCCCCCGGGAAGAGCGGAAAAGCCGGGGTCCTGCCCAGCGCCACCCACAGCACAGCAGGGGCCTCAGCTGGCTTGGGCATCCCGTGGACACCTCAGGGGCCCCCGGGGCCAGGGAACGCACTTCCGGGGCATGGCCAGGGCCGGGCATGGCTGTGCGTGCACACCATGGTGCTGGCCGCAGAGAACAGCCACCTGACACGGGCCACGAGCCGCACGAAGTGGGGGAACGGACGCCTGTTCCAGAGTGAGGCGCAGGATCACAGTAAGGGGGGATGTGGTCACACTTGCAGACCAAAGTCCAGAGGTCACACCATCGTGTGACCTGCGTTTCCTTAATCTTGCTTCTCTGTTTGCCATGTGCTCCCGGGAACACGTAACCCAGATGGGGCGGGGCTCAGGGATACGCAAGCCCACCTGCCCCTGCGCCCCCACCACAGTCCCCGCGCTGCGTGTACCGCCCCACCCTCTCCTTAGGACAGCACTATCTGGAGAGCCCCTTTTACAGCGAGAAAATGGAGGCTCAGAGAGGTCAAGTCACGTCCTAACGTCACATAGCAATAAGGGTCCATCCCTTGTGATGGGCTTTGTGGGGCTACTGGCTCTTGGGGAGCGTTTAGAGCACTGGGGCGGGTCGCAGCGGGCCCAGCCGTGCTGCCCTGGCTTCAGTGGGCACGAGCTGACGGCTCTTTGGGGCAGGCCCGGAGGGCGTGTCGGTGCCTGTCCGTGAGGTGGGACGGGAGCCCCGCATGGCCTGTCCCCCCAGCCCTCACCTGTGGCATTGCGGGGACACCGGACTGCAGCCACCTCTCCTGCTGGAGTCTCCTTCCAGACCACCGTGCCGAAGTTGTCCTCGTCACAGATCTCATGGGGCTCTGCCAAGAGGCCAGAGGCAGTACGTGGGGCGGGGTGTGGGAAGGGGGGCCGGGGGCTGGCAGCAGACGGGGGAACCAAGACCCTTCCAGAACACCCACTCTCTCCAGGCAGAGCTGTTCCCAGCGAGCTAAGCCCCAAGCCCCGCCCAGCTGCTGGGGGGGGGGGGGTGGCTCCCCTCCCCAGAGCCCAGCGGGGGGTGGGAAGCAGGACACTCACCGGGACACCGCTGGGCGCCGCACGGCCGCTGCTCGTCCTGAGGGCCCTGGCAGGCAGCTCCCCCGAAGAACGGACCAGAGCAGACTCGTTCTCGTCGCTGGGTGCCGCCCCCGCACGTCACACTGCAGCCGCCCCATGACGCCCAGGTCTGCCACTTGCCATCCACTGCAGGGCACAGCCAGGCACGGGGCACACAGATGGGGACAAGGAAGGCACAGTTCCGGGGGCCAGGGCTCACAGAGACACAGGGACCCAGGGATGTAGCAGCAGGAAGCCACAAGGGAAAAAAGAAACCAGGACCCCCCCACCCCCCGCCGCAAGCACAGGCCCCACAACCACCCCCGTTGTCCCACGGATCCCCCCAGATGCCCGCCAGGTACCCCCCATGGGACCCAGGGCATGGTCCTGACCTGGGCACTGCTGGAGAAAGCAGTCCCGAGTCTCCACCCAGTGGCCCTGGCACTCAGCGCCCCCGTAGGACGGCCCGTTGCACTCCCGTGTGCGCTGCTGCCGGCCCTGGGAGCAGCTGGCGGAGCACGCGCTCCAGCTCGACCACTCGTTCCAGTTTCCATCCACTGCCCGGCCCGGGGGAGACACGGGACAGGAAGCCAGCGTGAACACCCAGCCTGGGGCACGGGTGCGAATGCCTCCGGGGACCCCCTCACCCCACCACGCCTGGGCCACAGGGGACAACTGCACGCCTGGGGGGGTCTCACCGCCCAAGCCTGTGAAGGTGGGACAGGAGCCTGGGTCACAAGCGTGAGCCCCTCTAGGGGCCTGCCCGTCCACCATGCATCCTGGGTCCTAGGTGTGAATACCTCTGAGGCCCACTGCACCACCACCAAGCCTGGGACACGGGTGTGACCACCTGGGGGGGGCCATGCCGTCCCAACACCCATGACATACAAGTAAGAATGCCCTAGGCTCTCCGACCTTTGAGCACCCCAGCACGCCCCCCTGGACTCCCGGGGCTGCCCATCGCCCAGCCCAGCTCCCTCCCTCTCACCTACCAGGACACAGGGCAATGTTGCAAAACTTAGTTTGCTTCTCAGGGCCCTCACAGGGGTTGCCTCCAAACTGGGGGGGCCTGCAGGTGCGCGTGCGGTCTCGGAAGCCACGGCCACAGGTGCTGGAGCAGAGGCTCCAAGGCGACCACTCATCCCAGGCGCCGTGCACTGCGAAGGGAATGGAGGGCACGGCTGGGCTCAGCCACCTCGGGGTGGGACGCAGCTGCCCAGGCCCCTGGCCCGCCCGCCCCGCCCCCAGGCCCGCCCCCTCCCAGAAGTACCTGGACACACCGCGGAATTGTTGCACAGCCGCTGCTCGCGCAGAGGCCCGCTGCACTGCGTGCTGTAGGAGGAGGACACGCAGAAGCGCGTGCGGGTCTGCCAGCCTTCGCCGCAGGTGCTGGAGCACACGCTCCACGGGGACCACTCCTCGGCCGCGGGGTCACCTGCGGGCCCAGACCGACAGCATCGAAGGCTTGCCACTGCCTCCGTGCTGAGGCTGCGGTCAGACTCCGAGGAGGAACGCCCCCACCTCCCCCAACCCCCTTCGCGCTGGGCAGCAGGCGGCCAGCGAGGCTTAGTTCCGACCCGGGCTGACCTTCAGGACTTGCCGTCTCCCCTACAAGGCTCACAGTCCCTGTGGGTGTCCTTGTGCCACCTCTGGGTCCCCGGGTCTAGCCCCAAACAGGCTCCCTTGCCTGGCACCCATCCCCTAAAGCCAGTCTGCTTGGAGACAAGCGCCGGACACTTAAGAGGGAGTTGGAAGGTAAGTCATCAAGGTTGTTACCTAGATGTAGCGGCAACTAATACCATGCAGTTCTTGCCCAAAGACCCCACGCCCTGAAACCAACCTTCCCCACTTTGTAGGGTTTCAGTCCGACTGCAGGCGCATCAGGCCCGCCCAGCCCGCGGCTCACCTGTCTGCGGGGACGGGAAGCCGAAACGCTGTAGCTCATCCCCCAGCTCCTCGCGCCGCCGGGCGTCAGTGGACCGCAGGGACTGGCTTCGGGAGCTGGCACGCCCGGCCGCTGCAGGACGGGCTCAGGTCAGTGTCCCGGCCACCGCCTGCAGCACCGCCTTGGGAATTCAGGAGGGGCGCTCTGGGCCCTGTGTCCCTCTGTCCCGGGCCAGAGTGGGGTCAGGCTTTCCACATCCGGGTTATTTGGTCCCCCTGGACGGTTGGGAACCTGGGACTGGGACACCCTGGCCTGACACCAGCCCGTGAGGTCCCCAGGAGACTCCTCCTATGGGTCTCCCCTGCCCTAAGCCCCTTCCCTCTCTTCCTCCAGAGGACCACGTCTGAGTGGCTGCCGCCCTCTCCCGCTCAGCCTCCCGCCAGCGCTCCTGCCTCCCAGGCCCGGCCTCCTGACGCCCCCGATTCCGCCCCAGCTTCTTGAGAAGAGCTCCTCTCCCAGGAAAGGCCCCTCACGGGACAAACCACGGAAGGACAGGCTCATTACGGGCTGATTTAACATGAGGGGAGCGGGAAGATATGCATCAGGACGTTGAAGGCTTATTAGAGAAACACAGCCTGGAGTTAGGGTCAGGCTGGGGCCAGCAGGTCCTCCACCCAGTTCCACCTCCTGGTGGGGCGGGGCGGGGCGGGGCTGGGGTCCCAGCCCTGCTTCTGAGTCTTCTCTGAAGGTCCTAGGGGCACCTGGACAGGCCTCGGCCCCGCCCCCCCCCCCACCCCCCCCCCCCCAAGCCCGCGCCCCCCCCCCCCCCCCCCCCCCCCTCCCCCCCCCCCCCGCCCCGCCGCCCTCGGGCCCCGCCCCGGGCTCCCCCCTCTCGTGGCCCCGCCCAAGTCCCCTCCCCCTCTCCTGACACCCGGCCCCGCCCACCCCAGGCTCCGCCCCGGGCTCCTCCCTCCCCTCCCCTGGCCTCGCCCCGGACCCCCTCGCTCCACTACCCGACGTTGCTCTGAAGGTTTCCTTTCCCGCCTCCCCGGTCCCACCCGGCCCCGGGTTCTTCCTGCGCCTCCCCCGGCCCCGCCCTGGGCCGCTCCCTCCCTCTCTGGCCTCGCCGACCCGGGTCCTACACCTGGCCCCCCAGGCCCAAGCGCCCGCGCGTCGTCCGCGCACTCACGGCCGCAGGCCTTGCGGTTGCACAGGCGGCCCTCCTCCAGCACCCCCTCGCAGCCGCCGCCCTCGGCGCCGGGGGCCGGCAGGCAGGTGCGGGTCCGCGTCTGCAGGCCTCCCCCGCAGTCCCGCGTGCACTCGCCCCACAGGGACCACAGCTTCCAGCCACCTGGGAGGAATCAGAGGGCGGGGGGTCAGGGCGCGGGGCGGGGCGGAGGGCTGGGGTGTCTTCCAGGGAGTGACCTCTGGGAGTCTAGAGGTCATAGGGCATGGGTCCCTGCACCCGGGACCCGCTGGTATGAAGCCTGCGCGCCCCGGGAAGCGGGCAGCGAGGCAGCACAGCACTGCGGAGGGCGGGCTGGGAGGAGGTCGGGCCTGGACAGCCGCCCTGGGCCTGTGAAGCAGAGGCCCGCAGGGTCAGCGAGGGGCAGAGGGGCTGGGGAAAGGGTCTGCCTTGGGGGATGGCCCTGGGGCCTGGTGCCTCCCCCACTCCCCAGATGTCCCTCTGGGGCGCCAGGCCACAGTGCTCTCCAGTTCTCCATCTACAGGTACCCGTGCCAAGGTCTCTACAGGCTTTGAACCCAGGGCCCCGGTGCAGGGGCCGGACACAGCTGGAGCGCCAAGGGTGTCTGAAGAATGAAGGAATGAATGAAAGACAGCCTGCCCCACCTGCCCCACCTGCCCCCACCTGCCCCCACCTGCCCCAGCATGGCTGCCTCTTGTAAGGTTCTGGCGACAGGCCCCAGGGCAGAGGGGGCCCTCACTCCCAGACATAGAGCCTCAAGCCCTGCTAGGCCCTTCCCATGGTCCTCCGTCCAGTGTCCTCTGAACCCCCGACCTCCTGGCCATGACCTGTGCTCTCTCCCTCACTCCACCAGAGGCGACCACGGTCCCACACCTGGTGGTCCCACTGTTCATATGAAGACCAAGGCCCACCCCCCAACCTGGCAGAGCAGGTTCCTGGCTGCTGAGGGGGCTTGGGGACGAAGGCCTCCAGCCACCCCCTTTCAGCCTCTGTCGTGAGTCTCCTCTATCCTGGCCCTGTTGCCTCCCAAATCCATCCCTGGGTCTGAGCCCCCGGGTGGCCCGAGTCCACTAAGCTTGCCAAGTGGACGAAGTACAGCGCAGCGGGCGGGGGGGACCGT
This sequence comes from Mustela nigripes, assembly GCF_022355385.1. Taxonomy (NCBI): domain Eukaryota; kingdom Metazoa; phylum Chordata; class Mammalia; order Carnivora; family Mustelidae; genus Mustela; species Mustela nigripes. Next base: position 196,018,587 of record NC_081559.1, on the reverse strand, counting down.
AAGGGCCAAGTCAGGCCTGTCTCAGGCCAGAGAGTGGAGGCCACGCTGATGAGCTGAGGATGGCTGCTTCTGTCCAAGGGCCATGCTTTAGGGGCCTGGACCATGGTTCTGGCCACCGCCTGCCCATGTCTCCTTGAGGACACCCACTCCCAGAAGCAGGATGAGAGCACACTCGGTCAAGGTAAGCAGCTCCGCCAAGCCCTGACGATGGGTGGGGCGCCCCGACGTGGCACCAGCTTCCACGGGGTCCAGGGAACTGGAAGGCATTGCCAGGACCCACGGGGAAGCTGCGCTCAGGCAGACCACTGTCCCATGCGGCTCATCTGAGGCAGGGGCAGGGCCATCCCGAGGGCCAAGGGCAGGTCACACGAGGCCTGTGAGAAGGGCCCCAGGTGCCTGTGGGAGTTCAGCTGTGTCTGTGGCTTGGGGAAGCAGACCCCAGCCCATGGGAGAGAATGAGGCTGCCGGAGACCCGGAGCAGGGCCCTGGGGCCGGGGCAGGGGGCGGGGCTGGAGCCAAGAGACCAGGAGACCAGGTTCCCCGCTGCCCCCACCACCGCTCGCTTCCCCCATCACCGCTTGCTGGCTGTGGGATGGTCAAGTTCATCCCGCCCTGGCCTCAGGCCTCTTCTCTGAGGGTGGCGGGGAGCCACTTCCCAGAACTGATGGTGTGGAGATCGGTGGCAAGAAAGGGCTGGGGGAGGACCGGTGCGGGCACTCACTGGGGTCAGAGTTTCCCCGGGGAGAACCTACTTGGCGTCCAGGTGACTCAGGGCAGTGCTGATCTGTTCTGAACGGCCACTTTGGAAGGTGCCAGAGCCCCTCCTCGTTGCCTGTGGGCCTGTGCTGGGATGCGACCGGCAGGGGGAGCCAGTGGCCGCCGCACGGGAAGGCCTGGCTGGTGGGTGCTGCCTCCCCCTGGGCCCAGAGGGACAGAGCACCTCTGCCAAGGGCACGTGGTGGGTGAGCCTCTTGCCCTCACTGTCGGTGGGCTGGTGCTGGCGGACAGGAAAGGCAGGCCAGCTCAGCATCCAGGCCACAGGGACCGCATGGGAGGGGCTGGCTCAGACCGCAGTCCCAACCCCACAGGGGCTGGGCATGCACCCTGCTCTCTGGGGCCCCCCCCACAGGAACACACGGGGCTCCCAGATGTGCTGGCAGGCCCTGGAAGGGCCTGCCAGGGCCACTCCTACCCGTGCAGGCACGTGATGTTGGGGGGTGGCTACACATTACCTGGTTCCTCCCTCGGAGGGGCGGGGAGCGTGGAGGGGCCACGCTGTGGCTCCCACTGTTCATATGAAGACCAAGGCCAGCTTAAGTGGAGGGGTGTCCACGCCCCCCAGCTAGGAAGAGGCCAAAGGACAATCGAGCTAGGCTATCGGACACTCCAAGGAAGGAGGCTCCTTCCCCGGCCACCAGGGCCAGTTCCTCTGGGGGACCTCCTGCACAGTGGACCTCCTGTCCCGGTGCCTGCCTGGGGGGCCCTCCTCTGTGACAGGCACCTCGGCACAGGAGCCTTGAGCCCTAGCCCACCCAGGAGGCCAGCTTCACCCTGATTACAGCAGAGGAAACTGAGGCTCAGAGAATGGTGATCACAACAGCCAGGGGCTAGTGCCAGGCTGCCGCTACGAAGGTCTGCCAGGGGCTGGGAGGTGGGGGGCTGGCACCGAGGAAGCCCGCGCCTCAGAGGTGCACGAAGCCAGGTCTCAGTGCCGAGTGGGAAATACACATGTGGATGTCGTTTCATGTTATGCCACCGAGATGCAGGCCGGCCGGTGGGGAGGTGGGCTGGGCACGCGAGCAGGTGCGTAGACTAGGGGCCCGGGGAGGGGGTGGCAAGTCTCCAGCAGCCAGGGGCCAGGGTGGGTGGGTGGCTCGGGCAGCAGCCCGGTGCCCACGCCGACGGGCAGGTGCAGGTAGGGAGGCCGTGGTACCTCCCGCTGGCAAGCATAGGAGCCCAGAATCAGCTTCTAAGAGTCCCCTGTGCCTCCCGACTAAGGCTGCCGGCCAGGACTGCCCACAAGCCCCCAGCCCGGGCCGCAGGCCTCAGTGGTGTCGCCATCCCGTCACGTGGACCCAAAGGAACGGAGAAGCCCAGAGCCTGGGGCGACAGGCCGGGTGACAGGGTCGGGGGGTACGTCCCGCCCGTCCTTCCTGGCTGCCCCAGCCCAGCCCCCACAAGGAAGCCTGAGTGACGCGGAAACTGGCAGTGGGTGGGAGAGAGGGTGTCCAAGCCGGGCTAATTGGAGGATGCCACTCGGTTCCCATGGCAACTGCTGCGAGCGCAGAGTCTCAGGATAGACTCAGGTTAGGCCTCAGCTGCCAAAACACCCACTATTTCAGGGCTGGTTACCTTGGTGACCCAGGTGGGGGGGGAGGGGCGCGGAGGAGGGGGCGCGTCAGGAGAGGCTGGGGAGGGGGGCCACGGCCCGGCCCGGAGGACAGGCCAGCCTCTAGGTCTAGCCCTGAGTCTGGTCCCGCTCGGAGCCTCGATCCTCATGACGGACTGACTTGGGACGCTGGGCGCAGGTCCCCGCTGCCCGATCACGCACGGAGGCCCGGGCCCCGTCACATACCGGTCCCCAGCCTTGGCCGTGCTCTGGCCACTGGCGATCACTCGGGAGATGGGAGCTGCTATTTCTGTCACCGTTTTTGCTTGTAGCACGCGTTCCCACACACGGCTGCCCCTGCGTCGGTGTTGGCCGAGCAAAGGCGTCCGTGACCGCGGGTCCCCCCGCAAGCTCTCCGCGGCCCCAGTGCCCAGCGGGCTTCCCGAGGCCGGAGCCGTGGGCAAGGCTGGGGGGCGGGCGGCCCCTCCGGGCATGGAAAGAAGCCGTATTCTTCCCCCGCTCAATGCCCCTCTGTCTCGGCGTCTCATTTCCATCTCATTAATGGATGAATGGAGACGATTAATGGCCGCCCAGGAGAGAGAAACGGCGAGGGGCCTCTGCGGCCGCCTTCCCACCCCGGCGCCCCAGCCTGCAGGCTGTGCTGCCCCGAGTCTACGCCGGCCGGGGGCGCGCCAGGCCCCCCACGTCCGAGGCCTCCCCGGGGCCTCGGTCCCTTCAGAGGAGGGCTTGCACTTCCCGTGTCCTCCAGCAGAGGTCTCCCCGGCCCCGCAGGTGGGGGCGGCCCGTGGGTCCCTGCCACTGCTGCCAGGGCTGGCCCAGCTCCCCTCCCCAGGGACCCGCTGTCTGCTCCAGCACCCCCCCCACCCCTGCTCCCTACCGAGCTTGGGCCTATCCAGGGGGCACCCAGGCTCCTCCTCTCCCGTGCCCACATGAATGCGCAAATGTGGACCCCTGGGGACGCCCTCTCCAACCCAACCCTGTCCACAGGGGACCACCCTTAGCTGACCCTGCACCGGGGCTCGCGGCTCCCACTCTCAGAGCCCGAGTGGCCAACAGGCCACCAGCCACAGCAACCACCATCAGATCTCAGGACAGGGCTGAGAGCTGTGCCCACTGGCCATGGGCCACGGCTCAGGTATGGGGGACAGGGAGAGCTCCCGCGAGTACCTGTGCCAGACGCTCTGTCTCCTTCAGCCTCACGCAGACCCTGGGACCAGGCCTGTCACGTCCCCACTTCACAGTGGGGACAACGAGGCTTGCCTACGTGGCTGGCATGGCCTCCTCTGCAGGTGTACGTGCTTCTGGTGGCCTCTCTCCCTCAGCCAGGCAGGTATCTATCCCCGTCCTGGGAAGGGTGTCCTGTTAAAAGCCTGGCCGGCGCCCACTGCAGCTCTGGCCTGTGGCATCAGTGGCCCCCGCACGCTGCTTCTCCCCTTGGGCCTCGGCTGCTCAGCCGACAGCCCTTCTCACCATCGTCCTGGGACGTGGAAGGCAGACAGGGCCGTATCGCTCCGCATCCCCGGCAGCCTGGGCTGGGGGGCGATGGGGGGGGCTCTGACCGTGCGTGGCTTCCCTGTGGCTTCCCTGAGCCTGTCCTTTTCCTGGGCTCACTTCCTGTTTCATCCGGAACAGGCCTTGTCTACAAGGGTCCTGGACCTGGTTTTCTGGATTTTTGTGAACAGGTCTTGGTACAAAAAGAGCAGATTCCTGGCTGAGATGACCAGCCCTGGTCCCTGGCAGGAAGGCCCGCACACCCTCCCAGCCCCCACCACTCCCCCTGTCACCCCCAAAGTCCGGAGACACTGCGCTTCCACCTGGACCCCATCCTCCATCCACGGCCCAAGCCCACCCTCTTTCTGTACCCTGTCGACCCCGGGGAGGGGCTCCAGACCCTTCTTTCTGAGGGGAGTCGAGGTGCACTTAGGGTTGGGACACCCCGAAGCCCTGCAGAGGCCTGTGTGTCGTGGCTGAGAGGTGACAGGCCCGGGGCCAGGGCTGTGGCCTTGAGCAAGTCTGGCTTCTCAGCCCTGCGTCACAGCCTTGTCCCACACCCAAATCCCCGGGACCCACATGCTGGCGGGTGACCCCCACTGCAGCCCAGCACCCCTACTTGTGCAGGCATGTGATGGTGGGTGGTGCACACGCATAGACACACAGAAACATCTATGCACAGGGAGACACGGACACACACGGGGACATGGACAGGGACACACATGGACATGGACATACATGTGGACACACATGGATACGGACACGCAGGGACACACATGGGACATGGACACAGGGAACACACATGGACATGGACATACATGGACACATGAGGACACAGATGGGGACACGAAGACACACAGGGACACACATGGGGACACACGTGGACACATGAGGACACAGGGACACAAACACAGATATAGGCACACATGTGGACATGGACAGTGACACGTGGACATGGACACACAGGGACACACATGTGGACATGAGGACACACAAGGACATATGACACAGATGGGAACACGGACACACAAGGATACACATGGGGACATAGGGACACACATGGACACAGACACACGGGGACACACAGGGACACATAAGGACACAGATGGGGACACAGAAACACAGAGGGCCACATATGAGGAAACACACATGGGGACACAGGACACAGACACGGGGACACACATGGGGACACAGACAGTGACACAGTCACACAGGGACACACATGGGGGCACAGACAGGGACACAGACACATGGGGACACACATGGGGACACAGACACACGGGGACACACACATGGGGACACAGATACATGGGGACACACACATGGGGACACACATGGGGACACAGACAGGAACACACATGAGCTTGCTCCCAGCCCCCAGGATGCTGCTTTTTCATTATCTTCTGTGTCGCTTCTGCAATAAAATTCTTTAATTAAAACATGAATATTTAAAACAACCCTTGAGAGAAATGGCCCATCTCACCAGAGGCAGAAAAATGCAAAGAGAGACTGTGGGAAAGAGCCGGGCAGGTGAGCCGTGGGACCGGCCTGAGAGACTGCGGCGCAGGCCGCAGGCAGCTGGCGGGGAGGACGGGGGACAGTTGCTCTGGCCTGAGGAGCGCTCGCCGGGTCGGAGGCGTGACGCGGCCATGTGGCGTTTGGACAGGCTGGGCAGGGGGAGGGCGGAAAATGGGCCACAGGCTGGCCAGGCCGCCTGCCCGCTCCCGGCGCCGGCCTACGCGGCCTTCTTGGGGTGCAGATGGAGAGCCGCGCCCGCTCCGGCCTCCCCTGGCCAGCGCGAGGGGGCGGAGCTCCCGGGGCACCTGGCTCAGCGGCCGCCATCTGGGGTCTGGCGCCTGCCTAGCTTAGCGGTGTGTCTTCCAAGTGTTTGCTGCCTCTCCCCGGCCCATGTGCCGGCACACAACGTGCACGGAAGTGCAAGCTTCCCCCCAGACACCCCCTGGGAGCCACGGGCGCTGCGGCCAGCCCACCCCTTACGAGCTGTGTGACTCTGGCTGCCGCCTGAACATCTCTGTGCCTTATTCCAAGGAACTCCTGCTCTGTGCCGGGCACGTTCCACATGCCGGGGGCTCCAGGGTGGGCAGGGCCAACACCTGTCCCGGGGTGCTTGTGCCCCAGCAGAGACAGAGGGTGGGGACGGACCCAACCAAATCAGGGAGTTCGCAGTGTGTTCACAAAAGGAGACAGTGTGTGGGGGTGGAGCGTGGGCTTGGGCTGGTGCCGTCTGACACAGCACGGTCAGGGCTTGTGGAGAGGGCATGTCTGAGCAAGGACTTGGGAGCCCTGCTCGGGTCTGGGCGAGAGTGTTGCAGGCAGAGGAACAGAGAGTGCAAAGGCCCGGGGGAAGGTGGGTGCTTTGGTGGGCCAACTCCTGGGCTGCTGGAAAGAGGAAACTTGTTAATATGTGCGGATGTTTCCAGCACAGAGGACACCCTCGGGACCTGGCTGCTGGTGACACTGCTACGAGAGTATTTATTCCCAAGGTCCTAGAAGTATCAGTGTGTTCCGGTCTGGGGACACGCCCCGAGGGGCGCCCGGTCTCTGGCCCGGGTCACGCCGTCCGGCCCATCTTGCCCAGCGCGGCTCCTCCTCCACAGGGCGTGCAGTCCGAGCCCACATGCTCCAAATGGTCTTCCCACAAGACCACCAGGCCTGGCCACATAGCCTGGGCCCTGTCCTTTTCCAAGGGCGCTGGCATCGGCCCTGCGCGGAGCCCAGCCTCAGAATGCACACGCGCTCCGCACGCATATGCACCAGCCGTGCACACGTGTGTGCAAGTGCACGCACAAACACGCATACGGGCCGTGGGTGCTCGCATGCGCTCGTTCCCACACGAGCACCGGGGACTCGTGGCATCCTGTGCACATGCGTGTACACACACGTACGTGTGAACGTGCACCCGTGCATGCTCGCTATCCTGCACATGCACATCGGCACTCCTGTGCACACACGGGTGAGGCTTGTGTGAACACACGCGCACACACACTTGTACCCACGGACACACGGTGCGCACACACTGATGCACACATACACGTATGATACAGTGCACGACGCTTACACACACGCACGTGGAGGTGTGAACACACACGCCTTTCCGTCCTCTTCCGAGAGCACCACTTCCGAACGTGTCCTCCCCCGCCTCCGGCTCCGCCCCAGCGCCCCTCCCCCGACACCCCGCACCCAGCAGTGGACACGGGCCTTGGTGTTTCATTACTAGCATCGTGTTTGCTTAGAATCGCTTCCTCCTGATCTGCGTTCCTCACGCAACCCAGGAAAGACTATTTTTGTCTTTCCATTTTAAAGACAAGCGGCCCGAGGGGCCAACCGAGCTTCTGGGATTGGCCCAGGACTCCCAGCGAGTGCGGGGCGGGCTGACCTGGTCCTGTCCTGGTGCCCCAGATCCCAGAGTGCCCTGCTCAAGGGACAGTCCCACCTGGGGAGGGGGGGTGCCCCAGCAATCCCACACTGGAGTCCCACTCTGACCTCTGGATCTTCCTCCCCACTGTGCCCCTACCCAGTGCTTTCCCAGCTCCTGGCTGGAAATTTGGGGGGGGGGGGGTCTAGCTGTCTCCTGACCTGTGTCCCGCGTACCAGCACAGCCATCAGCTCCTACCGCCAGGCCCTCCCCCTCCCACCCTGACCAGCCTGCTCCGAGCTCCACGGCCTTCTGCACGGACAGCCCGAGGACCGCCAGAGCGCGTCACTCTTCTGCTTAAAGCCCCGCGATGTGAACACACCCAGCTCTTATGCACATGGCTGCCATGAGGGGCTGGCCCTGGGCCCGTCAGACCCAATGTGGGCCTACAGTCCTTCCTTGCCGACAAAGCAACCGAGGTCCGCTGGGGAGTGGCAGAGCCAGACTACAGGCCAGCCAGGGCCTGGCCCTGCCTCGCAGGGTCCTCCCACCTCCCAAACGGGCCACGACCCGAAGCTCTGCTCCTCCTCGTCCCCCCGCGGACTGCTTCCATCCCGCCTTGCCTCAGAAGCTGCCCAAGTCAAGGGCACAGTGTCCTACATCTCGCCCAGCCCAAAGGTCAGCCCTTCGAGCCTCCTACCTTGCTGCTGCCTCTGCCCCCACATCTAATGTCCCCAGGGCATTTGCGCTGGTTTCCTGGGCACCCCCCGTCAGTCCCCATCTCCCGGGGACTCTGCTGGCCTCCTCCTGAGACCGTGGGAGAGGCGGTGCCCTCCCCCCATCCCACTGCTTCTCTCCAGCTATCCTCACCGCTTCCTGGATGCTGCAGGATCTACAGCTGGGGGCCAGATTGGAACCTTGTTCCCAGATAACTGGCTTCCTTGTAACCTCTTAGAGCTTATTTTCTGCATTTAAAGACTTGGTTCTGACCAGTCCTCTGACCCCACTGGCTGAGGGCACTGGACAATGTCACCTGGCCGCAGAGTGGCCTGCACAGCGTGGAACCCTCAGCCAGGCCCAGCCCCCGGGTGCCTGGTGCCTGTATTCAGCCGCCTGGACAGCTCAGCAGTCTGAGAAGAGCTGTCGCCTGTGGCCCCCCCAGTCTGGCCACAGCTCCAGGGTCCTGGATGCTCCCACAAAACCCCAGGCCTCCTGCCAGGGGGCTTCCACCACCAGGACTGCCCACCGAGCCCCACCGGCGCCCCATCCCCCGAGTCTCATCCTCCCGCACGGGCTCCCAGCTCTCCAAGGAGAAGCCAAGGTGCTCCCAGGGCCGAGAACGCACAAGACCCATCAGCCCTGCCGCGAGGACCCCTGACACACGTCTGCCCCGTCTGCAGCTGGCGATGCCCTTCGACACCCCGGGACTCATGCACGCATCCCGGAATCCTGAACACGGCCCCCTGGTCCAGGCGACCCCGGCCTCCGGGGCCCGCCAGGGACTCTTGCCCTGCGTTTCCCTGATGTGCTCCCGCAGGGCTGCCGGCACCTTCTCCCACCCTGAGGGCGGCCTCCCCACAACGGGCCCTTGTCATTGTCCCTGTGCGTCCTTGGCACCCGGGCACCCTGCAGGCGCGCAGTACAGCTGAGGCTACAAGACCGGAGGGGTTCAACCACGTACGATCCCCAAATCTAAGGTCCCGACCACATCTCCAAACGGTCTGCTCGGCTCAGTTTTCTTCCAGGTGGCCCGTGTCCCTGGAGGCCCCACGGACCCCGCCGCAGGCCACGGCAGCCCACTGCTCCTGACCTAAAATGGAAGGACCCCCCCCCCCAGCCAGAGACAGTCCTTCATCCTGGCGGAAATCTGTCGCTCATCCCCTCACTGACAGCCAGCGGGCAGCACCTGGGGGCTGGGTATGTGGACCCCAAGGCCGGGGACAAACACACTCGCCCAGCAGCCTCACCTCCACGCCCTCGGCTTCCCTGGTGGCTCTCTCCAGGGACAGGGGACCGGGGCAGCCCTGCTGAGATGACTCCCTCCCCCGCCCACCCTCTGCCCAGAGAGCCAGCGGGCGGTGCTCTTCCCACCGGGCACTCACCTGCTGCGCCGTCTCCGCCCCGATCCTGGGTCAGGCTGGTGAGGCAGTTCTCAGGGCCGCCGGCCACACCGTCCCTCAGGCAGACATCCCCGCGGGGGGCCGGGGCGCCGCCGTCCCCACCCACACAGGCGCAGGGGGTCTGCATGATCCCGCAGGGGTGCGAGCTGCGGCTGCCGGCCAGACAGGCGTCCAGCCAGCGACACAGCATCTGGCAGGCGGCCCGGCTCGGGTGGCGGTTGCCCACGACCAGGTACTCCACGGAGAAGTCATCGCTGGGGCCCGGGGACGCCCCCAGCAGCCGGGGGCCGGGGTCAGGGGGCGGCTGCTGGCGCAGCATTTGCAGGAACTGCTTGCTGGCCTGCAGGAAGGCCAGGGGTGCCGAGGGGTCGCAGAGCTGCAGCACGTCGTCGAAGCTCTCCACGCCCAGGTAGGTGCGCGTGGACTCCAGGAAGGAGTCGAACTGGTAGGTACGGATGCGGCCAGGGCCGCCGCAGGGGGCAGGCGGCTTGGCCACCTTCATGTAGAGCGTGTAGCGGCGGGGGTCGGGGTTGCGCAGGGTCCAGGAGCAGCGCGAGGCGTTGGAGGGGAACACGGCGGCCGCCGAGAAGTAGCCGAAGAACTTGCCCTGCACCAGCGTGGCGCACGGCTCGGCCCCGGGCCCTGCGTCGGCCCCTGCGGCCGCCCGCGCCCGACGCCCCAGCACCAGCAGCAGCAGCAGCAGCAGCAGTAGCAGCGGCGGCCGCAGGCAGAGGATCCGGCAGAGGGGGCCCGGGGCGGCGGCCTGGCCCCTCATCCTAGCTCGCGGGGCCGCCGGGGTTCCGCGGGCTGGGCAGGCAGGCGCGGGCCAGGCCTTGACATGCCAGGGTCCGGCGGCGGCGGGGTGCCAGGCGGGGCGGGAGCCGGGGGGCCGGAGGAGGAGAACGCTTCCGACGACCTCGAGTGCAGCAGCAGCTCCTAAAGTCCGGGGCCCCGACGCGGGCCTGCGGCCTTCAGCAGCAGCTGTGGGAAGAGCAGAACAGGGGACAGGGTGAGCCCCGTGGGACGCTGCGGCCTTGCCCCGCTGCCCGGCCTGGCCCTGGCGTGGCTCCCAGGCACCGTGTCCGCCTCCTGCCAGTGTGTCCACCTGCAGCGGGACAGGGGGCCTCCTCCTCCTCCAGCCAGGCCGGATCGGGGAGGGGTGGGCAGCGCCGGGCCAGGGCCGAGTGCCATAGGGGCCTTCACTGTGTCCGTCCGGCTGAGCAGCCTGGCGTGGCTCCCATGGGCTCAGGGCCTGCCTGCTTGCTCCTGTCCCTGCCACAGCCGCCATTCGCCCCCGGGGCCTCTGGTGGGGGCCTGGCTTTCCCTCCCGGCCCGCTCGCTCCGGGTCTTTGCCCTCTCTGCCCTTCGTCTCCACCCCCTCCCTGTCTTTCAGGGAAGAACCCACAAACCTCGGAGGAAGGAAGTGGGGGGCTGTGGAGGGAGAAGCCGTCCCCCCATCCCGGGGTGGGTGTCCCTACCCCTCGCCGGCCACCCGGGCCCCTGGCTCGGACCGTGCCGTTGTGATGGGGTCACTGCGGCCTCTCAGGCCACCCCCCTCCTCCCCCCACCCTCGCCCCCACTGGCTCCAGGGCCCTGCAGCTCTGGGCAGGGAGGGCCGGGGACAGAGTCACTAGAACCCCATTCACCCGGCTTCAGCCAACGCTGGCCCCTTGTCTCACCCCTTCTTTGCCAGGCTGGGCCGTGGCCCTCCAGCTTCAGGACGGGGAGACCGAGGCTAAGAGGGTAAGTGACTCGAAGGAGGTCACGGTGACTGGTAGGAGAAGCCACCGCGGACCCCCCCACAGATCCCAGCCGGTGCCACAGCTCACAGGGCTCCCCCCTCTGCTCTGGTGGGGGGGGGCAGCCACCAGCCGTATGGCGCAGGGACACAGTGGAGCCACTCTGGGCTCAGAATGGGCGATGCCCCGCCTGGATTCGCCACCACGCGGACTCTGGAAGGCTCCTCTGCCTCCGGTCCTCGGTTTCCCCACTACCACCAAGGCCCCTAGCTGGGCCACTGTCTGTCCCTCGCAGCCGCTGAGCTGGTGGGTGAGAAGGGAGGGCTGCCGCCGGCTCCCCAGGTGGCCTGGCCTCCCCTCCCCTCTGTCAACCTTCCCGTGCGGCCACCTGCCCACAGGTGCTCGCCACGTCCTGCTGCCCAGGCCCAGCTGGCCGGCACCCTTCCTGCACGGGCTGGTAGCAGAGCACGGAGCTGGGAAGAGGTGGCCCCGGGCCCCGAGCAGACTGGAGTGGGGGTGCCTGGACTCAGGCTGCTCCTCCTGGCTGTGTGGCCTTGGGCGAGTCCCTTGCTGCCCAGGTAGAAAGAATATGAAGCCTCACTCTTTCTGCAAGAGGGTAAGAGCTAGACCGGGGGGTTTCCCTGTGTTTGGGGCAGGAGGTGACTCCTGAGGGGAGAGGAGGCGGGAGCAGGGCTCTGGATCACCAGGGGGAGCTGGGCCAAACCTGGTCCTCTGGGGGCTCTTTCGTGGCAGACATTAGGGGTCCCAAGTAAAGAATTTGGCAGCTTCTCATGCTGGCACCTCTGGGCAGAGCTGAGCAGACTCTGCCCTTGGCCCTTACCTCTGGGAGGCCCTCGGTGCCCCCCAGCTTCTAGACGCCTCTAGAAGAGCCCGCCAGTCCCCGCATTATGGGGACAGAAAGGGCAGGGTCCTGCAGCCAATCCCAGACCGGGGAGGTCCCCACAGTCTTATGGTCACGTGTTCCAGAACCTTGCCCGAGCCTTACCCCCGAGGCAGCAACCCCCCATGTCAGGACCTAGGTGAGAGCCAGCCCCCAGCCCTGGGACAGACTCTCCGTGATGCCCCAGTCCTGGGGGGGGTGCTGGCAGAGCCCAGCAGAAACTGAGCTCCGCACACAACAGCCCAGCTCCCGCACCTCAGCCAGGCCCCCAGGCAGCCTGTCCCACAGTGTTCCCATGGGGGAGAGCTGGTTCTGGGGAGCCAAGAGCGGGGGCAGGAGGGGGCATGAGGGCCTGTGCCAGGCAGGGGGTCCTCTAGGGCCTCCATCATCCCATCTGGAACAAAGGGAGGCTCAGCCACGTGGTGCTGCCTACAAGGGCATGGCCGCCCGCTCCACGCCCACGCGGGTTCGGTGGGTCCGGGCTGGTGGGGCATTCTGTGGGGCTCCGAGCTGTGCTGGGCATTTCATGGTGACAGCAGTGAGCTATAACTGGGCACACCTGCTAGGGTTTCCCCTGGAACCCCTGGGGAGCTGTGCCTCCGTGGGGCTCCACGGTGCCAGGTGCCAGGTGCCGGGTGCCTGAGCCAGGATGCTGGGCCCGGTCTACCGGTCCACCACGCACTGTCCCAGGGCCTGCAGGAGCCAGGCCGAGCCAAGGTCTTCTGCACATCCCCCACCAGCTCACACACTCTTGGAGCACCTGTTGGCCTGCTGGGTCCTGCACACCAGGAGAGAGGAGTCAGGGAGGGCTGGAGGCAGGACAGTGCCCCCAAGAAGGGCCGCCCTGTGGTCGGTGGCAGGGAGTGGCCTTGGGGGAAGGGAAGGGAGCGGGGCGGGGCAGGGGTCGTGAGGGGGTAGGAGGCAGGGGCGGGTGCTCAGGAGAGAAGACAGAAGAGTCCCAGTGGCCCGCTGGGCTGTGGGATGTGTGTGTGTGTGTGTGTGTGTGTGTGTTTGGGGGGACATTCCCTGCCTAGACCCTGGGGTGGGGCGTGCGAGGGTGGAGGTGTGGTAAGGGGCAGGTCAGACAGAGCTCAGAACCCTCTCGGGCAGCTGCAGCCCAGGACCGAGGCTCTGGAGTTCGTCTTCACGGACTCCGGGGACCTGAAGATGACCTAAAAGTGTTTAGCCATGGGGTTCTCAAACAGTGTGCCTGGGAGCTCTGGGGTTCTCCCTGCGAGGGCCACCAGGGAGCTAGGCTCAGCTCGCATCTTGGACTCAAACTGCTCCACACCCTGGGCGTTGGGGAAGGCTCCGCTGGCCAGAAGGCTGTCCCAGCGGCGAGGGGGAGCATCACGGCCCCAGCGGGCTCCGCAGGCAGGGTCGCAGGGCCGAGAGGGCAGGAGGCCCAGGCGGTCATTGTGATGGCTCCTGCACCTGCCGGCGGGCACTCGCCTTCTGCCTCCCAGGCCTCTCCAGTGAGACGAGGCCTCCTCCATCCCCTGGAGCCACCTGCCTGATCCCCTCCAACGAGACTGTGGATAAACGGGCCCGAGGCCCCTCCAAGGAGACTGTGGATAAACGGGCCCGAGGCCCATCTGAGCCTTCTTGCGCCAAAGGTGGCCCATGGCAGGCAGGGAGCGGGGCAGGCTTGCGGCGCACTCGGGTCCGGCCCCAGGTCACACAGCCACGGGGGAGGCTAAGTGGAGTCTATCTCAGGCCAGGGGGACTGGTGCCGACACAGGGCAGGGGCAGACAGGCATGGGCCTGGCCCCCCTGGCACTCAGGGTGGGGTCCTGGAGGGGAGGGTGTCCGGGTCTGGTCCCCAGATGAGTGGGGGCAGGGCCTGATCTGACCATTCTGGGGTCCCTCTAACGGCCAGGGACAGGTGCAGGCAGGGAGAGCGAGGAAGTGGCCTGCATGGGCTCTGGGCCGGGGGGAGCCGGGGTCACAGAGATGGGGCACAGGTGTGGATGCAGGCGCGTCTCAGAACACGCCTACATGTGGGCACGTGTGTGAGAGCACAGGGGTGTGTGCGTGTCCACAGACCTGCGCCGGCACGCACACCTGTACCACACTCACGCAAGGCTCCACGGCAAGAGGAGAGCCGGGCTCCGCACGTGTTCTCTGGGATGTGAGGGTCAGCCTGACGCACACCAGGGCTGGGACAGGAGGGGACCTGGAGGGGATGGCTTGGGGAGAGCCCAGTGGCCAAGCCAGAGCCCTGATGAGCCCAAGGCAGGGCCTCAGACTGGTGGGCCAGATCTGGGGTGCCCTGGGCCGGCTCGGGCCCCTTCCTCAACCACATTTGGCCCCCAGGCATCAGCAAGCCGTCAGAGCTCTCTGAGCCGGCTGGCCCCTGGTGAGGGGCGCACGGAGGCCCCACTCAGCCCCCGGTGCCGGGCTCTGATGAGGCTCCCGCTGGTCCTTTCCACGAGCGCTCACAGGGGCCGCCTCCTCCCCACACAGGCCGCTGGTCTGGTCATTGGCCCCCCAGCTCCCAGCCTGGGTCACTGCAGCTTTGGTTGCCTACTGCCCCTCTTGGGCTCCCAAGGATGGTGGCATGAGCACCCGAGCCTCTTTGGGGTCCTGCCTCTCCCACACTGCCTTTGCTGCCGGGAAGTTCTTCCTGGTGTCCAGTCCCCACCCCCTGGCCGGCGTCCGTCCCGCCCGGCAGCGAGGCCTCCCAGAGCCTGTGCTGTGGGCTCAGGAGGAGGGCAAGGGAGCCTGCAGGTGTCTGAGTGGGGTCACAGGGTAGAGGCCACTGGAACAGGAGGGGTGTGACAGTGGGCAGGGGGACAAAGAGAACCGGCTGTGCCAGGCGGGGACAGGAAGCTGGGAGCCAGGGCGAGAGGGATGGCCATTTCCTGAGCACTGACCGCAGGCGGCTCCTCAGGGACCCCTTGTTCAATGTCACAGCACCCCCGTGGGGTAGGAGCAGAATCAAGCCCACAGTGGGCCTCTCAGGGCCACCATCACTGTGGGGCGCCGCGCCGACCTTCCACACCATCCCAGAGGCGTCCGTGCCCCTGCCCTGCCATCAGAGGCCCCGAGTGCCTCGGTTTCCCCGCTGTACAAGGGCCTGGGCTGGACACTGCCTCCACGGGCTCCAGGACTCTCCAACTTCATTTGGGTCTGTCCGACCCTCCCCCGCCAGGCCCAGTGCACACACAGACCCACCTCAGGCCCGGCCTCCCCATCCCCTCCCCACCCACCCCAGGCCACCAATGGCATCCCAGATGCCAGCCACAAAAGGCACTCTGTTGTCCCGGCCGGCCCCCTGAACAGTGCCTGCCTGTGTGTCCTGGGAAGAGGCTGCACTGGGGGAGGGGTGGCTGCGCCCCCTCGGCACCAGCAGTAGCCCAGGGGCTGGCTGGCAGGCAGGGGCCAGGAGAGCGAGCAGGAGAGGCCGTCCAGGGACAAGCAACCACCTCTGCCCGCAGCGGCCTGTCCTCCCTGTGCCGGGGGGTGGTCCTGTGAGCCCCCATGTATCCCTCCTGGGCTGTGGCAGCCTGGTCCCTGGGCGGGGAGGGGCTGCTGACATTGGTCCAGGACAACCCAGGACACAGAGGGGCCGGGAGAGCCCGGGCAGGCCTCCCTCCATGAGCACAGAAGCAGGTGGGGTGTGAGAACTTGCCCCCCCCCCCCCCCAAGCCACCAGCAGCCCCTGCTCCCAGCCTGTGCGAACCAGGCTCCCAGTGATCCCCCAGCTGACCTGGGGGGTATCCCATGCTTGCCTTGAAGAGCCCCAGGCCAGGCCCCTGAGATGTCCCCCATCACTGTGCCCACCAGCCCCAGCCCCTCAGGAAGCCTCCTTCCCTTGCCACCTGCCTGGGCATGGGGGTCGTGGGGGGATCCTGGCTGGAAGCCAGGCAGAACTGTGCAAGTGAAGAGAGGAAGCCCCCCTCCCCACCCGAGGGTCCGTGGCTGGGAGGGGCCCGTCCTGTGCCTGGTCTGCTCCAGGCCACCCCTACAGGCTCGTACCTGGTCCCCCCTCCCACGGAGGGCAAGGAGGTCTCGCCTCTATTTCACAAAGGAGGCCAACAGACACGCCATCACTCCGTGCCGCCCCCACTGCCCCAGGCCCCCCTGGCCTGGAACCAAGGGCCAGCTCTCTGATGGGCCTCACCACACCTCCTCTGGCCCAGAATCCCATCACCCCAAACTGCTCCCTGAGGACACTCCGGGCACTCGGGCTCCTGGCTTTGCCTCTGTTCTGCCCTGCCCGGGGGGGCCCCGTGGCCCCCGCCCAGCGTGCCTTCTTGCCCTTTGGGCCACGGGGCACGGGCCCGCCCCAGGAAGCCGCACCTGAGCCCTGCACGCCCTCCTGGGAGTGGATGTGGCCTGCACTCCGACGCACGCATGTGCCCTCGCACACACAGGCACGTGGGGCGACGTACACCCGAGGCCGGCACGCGCACACGAGTGCAAACGTGCACACGGACTGGCTCTCCTGGGGAGCGTCCCATGTGGGGACAGCGAGAGCTTCTGTCCCAGGGCTAGGGGCTCCCTGCAGGGGGGGGGCGGTCATGAGGAGTGGGTCGCTCCAATTCTGAGTGTGACAGAGGTGCCTGGGCTCTCTCCTCTCTGCATCGCCGGCTCAGTGCCCGAGCGAGCCCTCCGCCCTGTGACGGGCGGAAGCCCTGCTGCCCTGCCCAGCCGGCTGCTGGCTTGCGAGTGGTGCTCCTCTCCACGCCCCCACACTAGGATCTGTGCTCCCCAGGTCCCCAGCAGGACGGGCTTGTCCAAGGTCACCTGCCCAAGGTCACGTGGAGAGGGCCAGCCGACAGCAGAAAGGTGGGAAGAAGCGGTCAGGCAGGGGCTGGGGGACACACTCCAGTCGTGGGGCTGCCCTGGGCAGAATGTGTGAGGTCCCCGGGACATTCCGGGCAGGCCTGGCCAGGCGGAGCCCACGCGGGTCCCGTGGCGAGCGCGAGGAAGGAACGCGTGGAGATCGCAACTTAGCCCACAACTGTCTCACGGAACCAGGGTCCCCTGATCCCGGGGTCCCTGCACCTCCTCCACAGCACCCCAGGCTGCAGCACTGATGTCCCGTCTCAGGCTCGGAGGGGCGGAGGCTCCCCCAGCTGGAGGCTGCACCCGGGGCCTCCACCACCACCCACGGGTGACCTCTGCTCTCTGTGGGAGGCAGGAGAGGAGAAGGACAGGCAGGGGGGAGGGGCTGGAACTCAAGGCCACCCCCGCCCCCGGCTCTGGAGGAGACCTGGACAAGGGGACCTGGCGCTCCTGAGCAGGACCATGGGGCCCCCAGATGGACCGGCTGGGGTTCTGAGGAGTATGTGTGGGTGCGGAGCACACATGCACACACGTGTGCGTGCTGTGTATGAGGGAGTGTGTGTCCCAGGACAAGTGTGCACGGATGAGGCTTTGTGGGGGGAAGGAGAGCGTGTGCACACTTGCAGTGTGAGCGGGTCTCTGGCTTGCACGTGTGTGCATGTGCACGTGTGGGTGTGCGAGTTCGTGTGCTCTTGTCAAGAAGAAGGCTTCAGGAGGTGCCACCTGTGAGGCAGGAGCCAGGGACAGGTCAGGGCTCCTCTGGGACCAGCTGGGAGCAGGGGCAGCGGGCGGCGGATGGCGTGCTCTCCCGCCTGCTGAGTCCTTCTCCTTCCGTGCGTCCCCCAGGGCACTGGATGTCACCACCTCCCCTGCCCAGGCAGACCATATCCTCACCAAGACCTGCCCTCGGCATCCCCAACCTCGGCCGCGCCCTTTGCAGTGCCGGCACTCGGGGGCACTGGGCGGCAGGGCTCCCGGCCCTGAGTCACAGAGTCTCAGAGAAGCGGCTGGTCCAAAGTCACCTTGCCAAGCAGGAGGGAGCTTGGGGCCATCAACTCCCACACAGGCTCAGGGCTTAACCAGGCTTGGGGGCTAGGCACAGACTTCAACGGGTGGGGCCTGGTTCTCCCTCTGCCCCCCCATCCAGGTTGGGGGACGGTCAGTGACTGTCCCTGGGGACCCCTGCAGAGCTCCAAGGCCTCTGCCCACCGGCCCTCAGCATCTCCTTCTCAGGGACCCTCAGCCCACATCTCAGCCAAGAGTCGGCACCCCAAAACTGGCAGCCAGCCTCCCCAAACTGCTTGGGCTGGGGCCCAACTCTCGTGCCTGCCCTGAGGCCTCTCCGGGCTTCGGGAGGAGCTGGGGCTCACAGGGGTCCGTGGGCAGGAAGACAGGCGGTGGGAGCCGCACGACGATAATCGAGGTGTTAAAGGTGACAGCGGGGGGTGGGGGACAGGCAGGGACCCACAGTGTGCACTGGACATTGTCATTTGCCTAAGCCATTTTCAGGACAGACGTACATACATAGCTGTTGTGTGGAAAGTCAGGGAACTGCTAAGGTTCACATGGGACAGGAGGGCCTGGGGTTTGGGGCTGACATGGACGCGCCCTGTTGTCCCCTGCCCTGCTCCTGTTCCCTGCGTTGCCACTTCTTGGGTTAACGGGCACGGGAGGGAGGATGAGCAGGACAGAGGTGCCCCTGAGCGCGCATGGTGCTTCGTCCCTGAGCTCCAGCCTTTGTCTTGCCCCGTGACACGGGGGGGACGGCTGGCCCCAGCACACAGCTGAGGACACAGAGCCTGGGGAGGCTCCTCAGGGGTCCGCGCCCGGGGCTCCGCCTCCAGCCACCTCTGCAGGTCTCAGGGATCCTGGCAGAGAGTGGCCCCCCGGGGGGAGGGGTTCATGTTGCGCCCCCTGCCGCTGTGCCCACGGAGACTGTCCCCTTTGAGACCTTGTCCCCGTCGAGGAGCACTGCAGCCTGGGATGTGCCCATGTGCGGTGGGACCCAGGCCCCGGGGCGGGGTCTTCTGTGCACACTCAACTGGGCGTCTACTCCTGTTGCACGGTGATGTGGGGGGTCTTGGGTGGGCCAGGGAGGGGGGCATTCCGTCCTGATGAATGTAGCCTGTAGAGCGGCACAGGTGGGGGCTATGGCAGCCCTTGTCGCCGGCTGGGCGCTCTGTCTCCTGTGACCCCACTGTCCACAGGGGAGCTCACCACTGCTCTGGGTGTCCATCGGGCCCAAACACCATCCCTACTGAGGACCCCATTAGTCCTCCCCCACCTGCCAGGAAGCAGCCCAAAGCCTCTAGGGCTTAGGTCGGGCCCCATTCCCTCTGAAGCTCCCACTTGCCATCCACGGTCCTTTCCAAGTCCTGTCCACGCCTCACAGCTGTCCTGTCACCTGCCACAGGGCCTTTGCACGGCTGTTCCCTTCCCTTCACCACACCCACCCACCCACCCCTTCTGTGGGCCCTGGTGAACTGTCGCTTCCTGGCGAAAGCCTCTGTGGGAGCCCCACATCTGGACCCCTGCGGGCCGGCTGCTATCCCTCACCCCCTAGAGCTGATTCGTAGAGCTTGTCCAAGTGTCTTCACTCACATCCTCCGGTCAGCCTTCACTCTGGGGGCGTGGGGGTGCAACCATGCCCTTCCCATGGCCCTCACTGTGCCCCCAGGGCAAGTATACACGTGGGCACGCCCAGGTTTAGTCCGGGTGTGCCTGCGGACTGCGCATGGGGAGGCATGTGTGTTTGCCTGGAAAGCACGCTCTGCCCTGTGGCGCAGCGACAGCCAGGGAGGCCGGAGGTGGGAGGATTCCAGAGGACAATGGGAGAGCGTGGGCTTGCTGGCACCAATGGGGTTAACAGCCCCCTCCAGGTTCAGGGTCTTCCTGGGGCTCCCATAGAGCTTGGCTCCCGGGGCTCACCTCCTGCCCACGGTGCACACACAGGGCCTGCCCAAGGGTGAAAGGCGGCTCAACGAAAAACGGCCATCCCGGGCGTGCAGCCGGGGCGCACACTCCCGGGAGACCTGCACCGCGCCACGCACGCAGATGTGACAGTGTGCATGCCTGCACACGCATGCCGGCGGCGTGCGTGCCACACGCGTGCACAAACACGCTCGCGCGCGCCTGTGCACGGTGCACAAGGGCACGGGGGCTGGGGGAGCGGACGGACAGGTGACGGGGCCTGGCCGAGACGCCAGTGACCGGCCGGGCGGGCAGCAGAGGGCCCGGCGGGAGGGCGGGGCGGCCGGGGCTGCCCAGGATGGGGCGGGCACGGGCGGGCGCGGAGGAGACGGAAGGGGCGGGCAGGCCGGCGGGCGGGCGCGCGCGCCCTCTCCCGGCCGCCCGGGGCAGCGCGCCGCCCTCTGCCACCGCCACCGCAGCCCCACGCCGGCCGCCCGGGCCCCAGCCCGGAGGTGTCCCCAGGGGGCGGGCTCGGGGGCTCCCGGACCGGCTCCGGGAGGCGGGCCCGGGCCCGGCGGGCTGACCGGGGACGGGGGGGGGGGGGGGGCGGGGGGGGGGGGGGGGGGCGGTGGCGAGGGCGCCAAGCGAGGCCGCCTGCGTTCGGCCGCTCGCCCGGGCCTGCCGGGGCCGCCTAGGGCCGGGCCTCGCAGCCGAGTGTCTGCAGGCGCGCAGCTGCCTCGGGACCTCGCCGGCCCGGACGCCGCAGACCCAGCCCGCTGCGAGCCCACCACGCTGGATCGCGGACGAGCACCGAGGGCCTGGGCTGGAAGGGCTCCGAGAGCATAACCCGCGCTCCCATTGCACGGACGCGGCCGCGGAGGCCCGAGAGGGGCCGGAGCCTGCGGACGAGGGAAGGGACTTGGAGGGCTCGGCAACTTAGCTGGGTCCCTCCTCGCCGGGGGCCCGCGGAGTGCGGCGGGAGGCCGAGGGCCTTGAATCGCCTTGTGTCCGCCCCCGCGCGGGAGCGCGGCGGGGACAGGCGTCCTTCTCCAGGATCGGAGGCAGCAAACTCCCCGCTCGAGTCCCCCGCGCCGTGCCCGTCCGCGGAGTCGCGCGCCGCGGAGGCGCATTCCTGCCGGCCTAGGGCTCGGCCCCCCGCCGCCCGGGCTCCGGGGCTCCCGGGCCGTCCCCCGCCCCCCAGATCCAGGCGCAACAAGTCTGAAAGCAGCGCCGAGGAGCAGCGAGCGAGCCGGGAAGGAAGGCACCGGGCTCGGCGCGGGGCGCTCCGGGATCCCCGAATGCGCGCAACGCCCGCCTCCGGGGACCAGGCTCGGGTGGCGGGTGCTCGGGTGACTCGGCGGGCGGCCCACATCCCCTCCCCAGGCTGCGACTCTGCGCGGGCGGGGGCGCGCTCAAGAGCCCCCGCCCCTTCCCTCGCCTGCTTGACCTTGCCGGGGTACTCAAAGCTGGACCCGGCGGCACCCGGCGTCCGGGCGCGGAGTTTCTCTGTCGCCTGCGGTCGAGGAGGGAGCGGCCCCCTCCTCGACCTCCCTCCTTGCCTCCTCGACTGCGGGGGTCGTCGGGGAATGGAAGGCTGCGGGGTTCTAGGAGACGCCATGGCCGCTTCTCCAGACCCCAAACACCATACACTGCCTCCCGGAAACAAAAAGGGACCCCAGCCTCGGGTGCTCCCCCCCACTCCACCGCCCGCGCGGCCGCTGCTCCGAGGGGGCGTGGGTTTGTGTCTGTGGGGGAGGGCACCAAGGGTCTCCTTGGGTCCCCAGGGTGGGGTGGGAGCGCACATCCCCCAGCCACCTCCCTAACACAGTACGCTATAAAGCTCCTCTAGGGCGGGGGTGCGCGCCCCCTGCCCACCCACGCGCCTTCCGCCTTTCAACTCCTCCCGAGTTGCGGCGAAGGAATTCGTACCCCCGGCCGGGGGAATGGGACGTGATGCGAGCGCGCGAAGCCGAAGGGTGCTGAGGAGGGATGGGTTAAGGCTCGTCAGGTCCCAGCTTGGGTCCTTGCGCTCCAAGAAACTTGGAAGCCCAAAATAAAAGTGGGAAGGGTAAGGTGCCCAGCGGGCTGGGGCCTGGCTGCCAGGCTGGGCGCTCTCTCGGAGCTGCCTGGGAAGTGACCCAGCAGGAGTCGCCTAAGCTCGGCGGAGGGACCGGGGCTCCGAGCCGCAGCCTCGGTCTAGCTCTCCCGGCCGCCTGGCTCCACGGCGGTTCTCCTCTGTGCCGCCCGTTCTGAGGCAGGCCGGAGGCGCGCTCTGCCTGCCCAGGGGGCCACGGGGACCCGGGGACAGGGCGCCTGTTCGTGCCCAGAGCCCCCAGCCTCCCCGGGAGGGGGGCAGTGCTCATTCCTCGAGGCAGCTACGCGCAGCTCCCGGAGAGCGAGGCGGCGGCGGAGGGCCGGCGGCCTCTGCCCGCTGGGGATGGGGACCGAGGAGTACCCGACTCCTGGCCTCGCTGCTTCGCGCGGAGCGGGCGCAGGGCCGACCTAAAGTTCGGAGCGGCTTATCCGCACGGCCTGTCCGAGCGAGTGGAATAGACGACGAGAACGGAAGGAGCCAGGTCGTGTGGGGGGGGGGGGGGGGTGGGCGCTAGGGTGGCCCTCGGCGGATTCAGGGGGAAGAGAACCTCCGGGGGTCTCCAAAGCCAGTGCCTGGTCTATGGGTGAGGGCTGAGACGGCGGCTTCTCGTGCTTGCCTGGGGGCTCTGCGTGGGGGGAGGACATCTCCGGCCCCTACAATGTCTGTAGGGGGCTCCTGAAGGGAAGGGGGACACACTGGGGTGTCTCTCCTTTACCTACCTGGGTCTATGCGTGGCTGTGGGGGGTTACATCTGGGGCTCCCAAAGACCCCTGCCATCATCTGTATGTGCTGGGGACACAACGGGAACGCCTTCTCCAGCCTGCCCTGGGTCTGTGCATGTGATGGGGAGCGGATGCCTTCCCCAGCCCCGGCTGCCAGCCTGGCCAGGCTGCGTGTGTGCACTCGGGGGAGGTGAGCAGCGCCAAGGAGCTCTGCCGCGGCCAGGGTCGCCCCCTCCTCAGCCTGCCCGGCAGAGCGCTCAGAGACCTGCCGGATTCCGTGGCTGCCGCTGGAGGAGGCAGGGGGCTGGGGGTGGGGGGGTCCAAACTCCCGAGCTCTGAGCGCAAACCTCGGAGCTGCGAAGCCCCAAACGGCGAAGTTAAGAAGTCCGGGCGCCTGCCCCTCCCCCGACCCCCTCCCACCCTCGCTGCGACCCTCTCGCCGCGCCCCCAGCCCCCAATTCCCAGCCAAAGCCTTCCTTACCTTCCCCAGTAGTGGCGGCTCCGCCAGCGAAGACTTGATCCGGCGAGTTGCAAATCCCCAGGAGCGCCCCGCGTCGCCGGCGGCCGAGCCCGGAGCCCGACCCGAGCGGAGGGGGGGGCTCCTCCTGCCGCCGCCGCCCCCGGCCCGCTCCAGGCCTAGCCGGACGCACCCCGGGGTGCCCCCGCCGGCGCACGCAGGCCCCCTCCCCCTCCCTCCGCCTGCTGGATCCCCCCAGGCGCCGGGGGGTCCGGATGCCCGGGCTGCAGGCGATGCGGGGCGCGCGGGCCCGGGCCCGGCCAGGACGCGGCGCGGCCGCCTGTGCTCCCGGCTCGCCGGCTCCGCGCTCGCTCCGCCGGGGCCGCCGCCAACGCCGCGCCCGCCGCCGCCGCCTGCGCCCGCCGCTCCCTCTCCGGCCGCCGCCGCTCCGCTCCTCTCGCCTGCCCCGCTCTTCTCGCCTTTTTTCCCCTTCCTGAGGGGGGGGCGAGCCGAGCTGAGCCGGGGGCGGGGCGGCGAGGGGAGGAGGAGGAGGAGGCCGAGGACGGGGAGAAGGAGGAGGAGAGAGAGGCGAGCTGCTTCCCCCCACCGGGCTGCCGGCGCTCCCCAATCTCTCGCTCTCTGAAACTGGATCCCGAATCGGGAGCCAGAGACTGCATTACGGATTACATCAGGCTTATAGAGCTTCCAGATCACACATTAGAGGGGAGAGCGAGCGGGGGGCGGGGTGTGGGGGAGGGGAGAGAGATGGGGGGGGGGCGGATCAAATGCATACAGGCGCGCACGCCAAGGAGAGCCCAGCTCCTGCCCCATGCAGCAGGAAAGCCAAGAGTTGGGTCTCTGTTCTCTGTCTCTTCCAGGAACCGAGGAGTGGCTGTCCACTAGCTGGTTGGTGGATGGATGGGTGGATGGATGGATGGACGGACGGATGGATGGACGGATGGACGGACGGATGGAAGGAGGGAAGGAAGTTACAGGGTGTTGTGCGGAGAAACTAGAGGCCCACGGAAGGATGGGTGAGGCAAGCGGTGCAGAGGAAGGAGGTGTGCCGGAGGGTAGATGGACGGATCTGAAGCCAGGGAGATGGGTGGGTGTTGGATGAAGAATGGAGGGTGGGTGTGTGGACGGAGGAGAGGCCCGTGAGGACGGACCGGCTAGCCGGGTGCGGAGCCCGATGAGCAGCCCAGAGCGGAGGGAGGGCCGGAGGCGGTGGCCTGTGGCGGAGGGCAGGGGACGCTGGGTTGGATGGAAGGAGCAGTGAGTTCTGGGCAGGTGGTAGAGCCACCCTAGAGGATGAGAGGGGGGAGGGGGAAGGCAGGGCCGACTTGTTCCCTGGGGCTGGGTTCCTCCACTGTCTCCTTGGGGGGGCTCCGAGGAAGTGCCATGGGAGGCGCCTAGGACAAGAGCCCAGAGGAGCGGGGCTGAAAGGAAAGGTGTAGCCCCCGTCACCCTGTGTGGCTGTCCTCACTCTGTCCTCATCCCCCATCCCTTCTCCTTTGACTTGGTGACAGTGGGGACATCCCAGTTCCATATTTGGATTTTGTTTTTCCATAAACTGGTGGCGACGCCCCTTTAGCTGCTTTATCTCACATCCTAAAGTGTCCATAACCCCTCCTCTTCTGAGACCTGTACCCAGAGCCCCACAGGGGGCCTCTCTAGAGTGAAATCCAGAGTCTTGGAGGACTCAGGGAAATTACTTCAAGGTTCTTTTCTACTCGGATGCCACTGCCTCGCAGGTCCTCGCTCCTTCTGCACAACTTGTGGTCCACTCTGAATGCAAGATCCTTTTCGGCTCTGCCTGAATACCTGATAAGTTGCACACGCGTCACCATAGCAGTCCACGTACACTTCCGCTGTTCAAGCCCAACATCTGGTCCAACTGTCCGCTTTTCTCGGCAGACACAGTGAGAGACTCCATCACTGTCACGTCACACATCAATGCATAGTCCTCGTCACCATCCACCCTTGTGCCGCTCTCCCTGTGATCGTCACCATACCCCCACCCAGAGCCCTGATATCCCCATCACAGCCAACACCATCACAGGCCCTGGGGGGCGGGGGGGGGGGCAACTTGAGTCCGCCTGGCTCCTGGCTCTCTGGTCGTCTCAGCAGATGGAGTCTGTCCAAACCAGACCCTCTCCCGAGGCCACCTTGGGGCCCAAAGCTCTAGGGGCGTCCTGAGGGGCTGGTCAGACCGGCCAGGGGAGACGAAGACCACGAGGCAGGGGAGGGTCCTCCCCAGGACAACCTTCAGACACCCTTAAGGGTCCCTTCCCTCCTGAGGGACCGAGCCCCCTTCCCCAAGTCTCTGAGCTGGGAGAGATGGAGGCAGTGCGGAGGGGGGGCTGCCTCTGAGCGCTCCCTCCCGGCCCCACCCCCACACCTGCCCACCCTTCCCACCTCTGCTGGGTCCTTCCTGCAGCTGCTTGGCCTTGCCGTCCTGCGGCACCAGCAGCCCGTGGCCACCAGGGGGCCTGGGACATGCGCCGCGAGGCAGCGCCGGTGCTCAGGCTGCTCTGAGTCAGGGTTTCAGCCGCTTCCCCACCCGCCCTTCTCCCTGCCGCTCCCGCCGCCCTGCTCTGGGTCTCGGCTTGGGGTTCCCAGGGCGAGGCGGCGCCCCCTTGCACTGGGGCTTCTCAGCAGGGCCAGGCCTTGCCTCTCCCCTCGTGGGCGCTCCTCGCCTCCCTCCCCGACCCGCCCCTTTTAGAAAATGGACCCCTTGTCCGGATCCCGACCCAGAATCCAGAGAGGTCCCGCACCTGCAGGCAGAGCGGGCCCAGGACCCCGCCTGCCCCTCCCCGGGGAGAAAGACGAGTCAACCCGAAGATCCGGTGTCGTCTCTGCCCGCTGCTCCCGCCCGGCTCTCGGCGGGTGGCTTGAAATAAAGACCCTGGCCCTCACCCCATCACAGCGCCGTGTCTAACCCTGTTACTGCGCGAGCACCTTGGCTGGACAGTTCTGAAGGCTTCTTGGGGCCCAGACACTCCCAGATTCTAGACCTCTGAGCCGAGCGAGGGCCCCTTTCCCAGAGATTCACGACCAATTTATACCCGGCAACCCTTCCACCTTGACCTTCGACCCTCACTGCTCACACCCAAAACTGGAGGCCTGGCCACAGCCTGAAGAAACCCAGGATGGGCTCAGTCTGGCAGGTTGAAATGGATGGTCCTCAGCTGGGCCAAACTTACCCAGCTGGAAACCAGGCTCTAGAACCTCCTTGTACAAACCCAGAGGGAGTATGGGGCTGGGCACCTTAAAGCCCTCGTCATGGTCCTTCACAGCCCCAACCACAGCGATTGAATCCGCTGTGCCTTCTAAATGACTTGGAACTCACTGATCACTGAGCTTGGTCACACACTGACCCTGACCAAGATCACATACTGAGCCCTGATCCTGGTCTCGCTCTGAGTCCTGATCCTGGTCACACACTGAATCCTGACCTTGATCACAAAGTGAGCCCTGAACCTGGCCACACCCTGAACCCTGATCCCAGTCACACATTGAGCCCTGACCCTCATCACACCCTGAACTCTGACCCTGGTCACCCTGTGAGCTCTGATCCTGGTCACACTCTGGACCCTGATGCTGGTGACATGCTAAGTCTGTTTCCGTGGCAGGCTTCGTTGCTAGGCTGAGCATAAACTCTAAGGCATTCCTCAGGAATGCCAAACAGGAACGTTCCAGGGGCTGGGGGACACCAGGACAGAGCAGCGGAAATGCACCTTCAAGTCCTGCCTATTTCCAGGCATTTTCATGCAGGACCGTCCCGTTCTCAGAGCTAGCAGAGAGGGCTCGGGGAAGGGGGCTATTTGAGGTCAGGCTGGGCATCGGGATGGTCTAGAACGGACGGTGTCCCCACCCTGCCTTCATGCACAGAGGTGGAGAGAGAGCACTCAGCGTCAGGGAACCTTTTCCAGGGTCTTCAGAGCGCACCGGGTGCAGGGAAGGTGGCGGCCGCACAGGATTTCCAGCCTAGGCCGTCCCAGGGTCCTCCAACTCGTCAGTGAACTCTGCAAGCCGGAGGCAGGAGGGTGAGGGGTGGGGGCTGAGCGCGGTGAGTAATTAGCTGATTCACACGCGCGCACGATAATTAATTGTGGATGCAACAAGCCGCAATTAGCCTCCCAGTCAGGACAGACGGGCCCGCAGCGCGGCTCCGCAGAAACGAGGCCCCGCCCCATGGCCTCGCGCGCCCCACCCCTTCCCGCCTCTCGCGCCGCCCCCAGTGCCTCCTGGCCGGAGATCGCGAGCGAGGGACGGACCCCCAGACACCCGCCGAGGAGCAGCTGCGGGGAGGGAGGACCAAGAGCGCAGAGGTTCTCCGCTCCTCCGGGAGGGCCCTCCTCCTCCCAGAAGCCCTCACTTCCCTGTCAGCAGGCAAGGCCCCTTCCAGTCGCAGAACAGACCGGGGGAGGGGGTCCTCCCTGGTTCCTCTGCCCGCAGGTCCTGCTCTCGCCTGGGCCCAGAGGAGGACCGTGAGCAGACCCTCCACTGACAAATGACTCCGTGGGGGCCAGAGCAGGCCTGGGGTGATGGGCAATCGTCCTGCGGGTCCCGCGCGGATGTGCCGCCGGGCTCTGACCCTCTGACATTCCAGGGTCCCTTGCACACGCCTAGGCCAGGGCCAGATGCTCACATGATTCAGGCCGGAGGCTCCCCGGAGGCAGAGTTCCTGGGCCGGGAGGTGCCAAGAGACCCGCCATTCCTCGAATCCAGCAAGCAGCCCCCCTTTTGGTTCCAGGCTCTGTCGTGGAGCGGGTGAGGGGCTGCGTGGCTCCTCTCCCCTCCCCACACTGGGGGCTCCGGGCGACAGTGGGGCGTCCTGCAGGCGGGCTGACTGAACAGGGTTCTGTCCTGATCGCTCTGTTTTCTAGCTGTGTGACCTCAGGCGAGTTACTGACCCCTCTGTGCCCGCTCCACCTGCAAACTGGGGATGATGATGGCACCCACCCGTGTGGTCTTCGTGGGGCTACACCGGGAAGTGGCTTCGTGCAGCCCAGCGCAGATGGTGAATACCAGGGGAGGTGGCCCCCAGGCTCCTTTACTTTGGTGTTGAACTTCCTGGCCCGGCCCAGCTCGGGGCCCCATCCTGCCTCCCCTGCACTGACTCGGCCCAGCCCACGGGATGGGACCCCCTTCTTCCAGCCCCTCTGGGTCAGCAGGTGTGAGTGCTGCCCACGGCGCTGTCCCCCTTCTGGCCCTGGTGCCCTGCCTCGTCCCCCTCCAGCTCCACCCAGGAGTTTCCAGGGGCCCCCATGAACACCCGCAGCACGGTGCCTGGCCCGGCGGGCTCGTGTCTGAGCGGGCGGCTGGCCGTGGGCCGGAACCCAGGCCGGCAGGGCAGGAATGCAGGACAGGGCGCCCTGTACAACCCTGAGTGTTAGAGTCCCCTCACCAGAGCCCTGTCCGGGCCCGTGTCTGACCCTCTCACTGCCTGTGTGGGCCCCAGAGAAGGCCAGGCCGTCTTGACACAGCAGTCCCCCCGTCACAGATCTGAGGGCTCACCCGCACCTCGAAGGACAAAGGTCCCTTCAGCCTGGCACCTGCTTGCTCCCAAGGATGGCGTCGGACCCTGGGGGGCACCGGGGTGTGGGCGCTCAGAAGTGAGATGTGCTTCTTGAGAGCCGGCCCCGCTGGCTGGGAGAGAGGCAGTGGACAGGGCAGAGGTGAAGAGAGAAGGACCAGAGGGAGTGCGGCCGGGACGTGGCCGGTCCACTTTGCCGAGCTCACCTGGGTGGCCACAGCTGCCCTTGTCCAGGCTGGGCAACATGACTTCTCTGTGTTCCGCAGGAAGGGCTCAGAGAGGTGAAGGCTCGGGCCACGGCCACACAGCGCATCCTCATCAGTCTAGACCCAGGCAGGCTGTGGGGGGCGGCGGGGGTGGGGGACACTCGGGACCAAGTGCTTGGCAGCCTGTCCGCTCCCAGCCCCAGGAAATCCTGTCCAGATGCTAGACAGGGGGCCGGGCTGCTGGGACCCCGGTTGTTCCCTGCGCGGCCAGACCCCCCGCATTCTCCTGACCGTGGTGCTGACACCGAGTCCTGGCCTTCTCCGGGGGAGCAGCGTGGTGGGGCCTGTGGGAATGCCTGTAAGCCCGGCGGCCCTGCGCACTCCTCGGGCACCCCTGACCTGGCCCTGTCCTCCCTGGGGAGGAGCTGGCTGGGGAGTTTTAGGCTATTTCCAACCACTGGTTCTCACAACTCTTAGTGAGAACCAGGTGCGAATGGCGGGTTTTCCTAACACCCGGTGGGGGGTGTGGGGCGGTGGCAGAAGAGATGCGGGTCAGGGAGGGGTGCAGGGGCACCAGCGGCATGACCGGCCCATGCGGCCACTGTGCTGCCGGCCCCCTGGGGCGGGAGGCCAGCAGGGGAACCCCTGGGGCCACAGAGGCCCCCACGGATGGTGAAGCCTGGCTGTACGTCCTCCTGGCACTTGCTCGGCCACTCTGCTGGAGGAAGAGGCTTCCCTGATTCCACTGATTCCCTGATTCCAGCCACGAGGCACGGTGCCTTCCAAAGCTGGAGAACCTGCAGCTCAGAGAGGTGATGTGCTTGCCCAAGGTCACATGGCCAGGGCGAGGATGGCCTCTGAATCCTTCACTCCGTCCAGGCTGGGCCCTCGAGTCAAAGACCTGTTCTTGAAAGGGGGTCTTTGAGACTGACAGGTCGGAAGGGAAGGGGAGGGAGTGGCCCCGGGCCAGGAACCGCCCTGGACCCTTCCCAAGCACTGTTTCCAATCCTCACAGTGTCCTGCTGGAGCCCAGGCTGGTCCCGTGACGGCCTGGATCCCTCACCACAGACCGAGCCCTGGTCTCGGCCCCATGCTGATCCTGATTCCCGATCGCAGACTGAGCTCTGATCTCTCGTCACTGGCTGAGCCCCGATCCTGGGCATGCGCTGATCTCTGATGCATAATCACCGACTGAGTCCTACCCTCTAGCACCCTGGTCACTTCCTGAGGACAAGTGTCATTAGCAGTCATAGCGCATTTTCTTCAAGCCCCAGGGTGCAGGGTGAGGCCCCAGGGTGCAGCTCCCCTGCCCACCCACAGGAGGGCCCTCTGCCTCGGGCAGGGCAAAGAACGCTCATGGGATCTGACCCCAAGGGCAGGCCCCTCCTCACCTGGGCCCCAGTATTTTCGCAGGTTCAAGGAGAACTGGATCAAATACCAGGGCTGTGAGGGTGGCCTCTGGGGCCTCCACGGCCTGCCCTCCAGCGGTGGCTGGCACCCTTCTGCAGGCAGGCGCGACCCCCGACTCTCACAGCTTCAATGCCTTAAGTGGCTCTCCATTTCCTGCCGGGAAGCCCCAAACCAAAGCCAGTCTGAGGCCTGTCCTGGTCCA
>NC_081559.1:195987244-195988262 GCF_022355385.1 Mustela nigripes | reverse complement strand
CCGGCTGTCCCTCCTGCCTCGCTGAGGCCTGTCCTGGTCCACCCGGCTGTCCCTCCTGCCTCGCTGAGGCCTGTCCTGGTCCACCCGGCTGTCCCTTCTGCCTCGTCCCAAGCATTCCCTCTTCACCCCTCCTGCCGGGCCCTCCCGTCTGAGCCGGGTTCTTCCCTGCTCTCCCAAGTCCCTTCCCGATGTGTCCTCTGTCTGGACATCCTCTCCCTGTGGACGATGTGCCCCCGGGGAGGATTCCTGTCTTTCCCTGAGGGGAGGGTGACTTGCTGCCCAGTGCTCCCACGTCCCTCTGCCTACTCAACCATTGTCTGGGGTGGGGACACTGCGGGGTAGAATGGGGGGTCCCCTCTTGTTTCTCTCTGTCCCCAAAGCCATTGAGGGAGACCGAGTCCAGGGCCTGCCCAGGTGCCCGGGGAGAGCGGGAGAAGGGAAGAGAGGAGGGAGTGGCTCCGCACACAAGGGACAGGCGCTGGTGTCTAAGACAATGAAAGGAAGCCTGCGTCTCTGTGAAGACACGCTGAAATTCTGTGGAGCCAAGACTTGGCCAGAGCGGCGGTCAGCGAGTCCTCCGTGCGGTGCTGGCGTCTCTGAGCCTTCCCTCTCCACCTCCCGCAGCCTCGTCCCTCCCCCACGTTCTGCACCGGAGGCAGGAGGCAGCACACTCCAGGCCAGGCTGGGCCATTCTATGTTCCTTTGTATATTGTTGGCCTTCCAGTCAAAAGTGGAAGCAATCTGGCAGCTCCCGGGGTTGTTTTCGGGGACTGTGGCCCTCCCTGATGCGGCAGTGTGTGGTGCTGGGAGGGGGCTGAGAGGCGAGCATGACCGGGACTGGACTTTACACGCTGCTAATAATGTATAACGTTTGTTCCGCGCTTCAAAATTTACATGACACCTGCAAATATCTCCAGTTATTTCACTGGTGGTGGTGATGGTGGTGATGGTGGTGATGGTGGTGATGATGGTGGTGGTGATGGTGGTGATGGTGGTGATGATGATGGTGGTGGTGATG